>NC_056743.1:109319763-109462263 GCF_019279795.1 Protopterus annectens
CAGCAAGCACACTACCCTGGATTGGATACTAGTCAGTAAGAGCCCCCAGTCATATATAACAGGCTGCTTATCAGATAGCCTTAGTGATCACTCTCCAACATTCCTACTCAAAAAATACCTATACCAAGCTAAACCTGTCATCTGCCGTCAAATACGTAAAAAAATAAACTTTAACCCACTAACATTCATCTCATCCCTCAAAGAATGTAACTGGCATCCTCTAAAGTACCTCAGTCTTGATGATGCAGTTGAATTTTTTAATACTACCTTCCTGAGCATCCTTAATTACCATGCCCCTATAAGACTTTCCAGAACCAAAGCACAACCCTCCCCATGGCTACAGAAAACCACTAAGTCAGAAATGAAAAACAGGGATAAAGCCTGGGAGCACTGGTGCAAAACCAAAACCCCCTCAACTAGACAGAAATTCCTAGAACTATGAAATAGAGTCAAAAAGCTAATAAAACAGGACAAATTCCAATACTACCAGTCTGACCTGGACTCCTCCCAACACAGCCCCAAACAATTCTGGTCCTCCATAAACTCCATCCTCCACCCAGGTAAAGTCTGTACCCCTCCTCCTAACATCCCTCACTCCTCAGAAAATATTGCTACCTCATTCAGCGCACACTTCACACAAACCATACTATCACTAGCTAAACAACACAACCCCCCCTCCCCTCCAACCCACACCTTCAACTAGTAATCTCCCCACTGTCTTCTCTTTTTCTCCTGTACCTACCTCCAACATAAAAAAAAAAACTCTTAACTAAACTTAAACCCACCAAATTAACAGCAGACAACCTCCCAAGTGAATACCTACAAATCACAGCTGATGCTCTGGCCTACCCAGTATCCATCTTGATTAACCAATCTCTGTCAGAAAGTTACGTTCCCACACTGTGGAAAGTATCACATATAATTCCCCTCCACAAAGGTGGACCCTGCACAGAACTAACCAATTACCGCCCCATAGCTATTCTCTCAACACTCTCCAAAATACTAGAGAGATGCATACACTATCAGGTCTCAGACTACCTCCTTACTAACAACCTCCTTTCCAATACTCAGCATGGTTTCCGACCAAACCATAGCCCCACCACTGCCTTACTCTCCTTTACTAACACTATCCTTCAGCATAAAACAATGTCTCTCTCTCCTCTGCTACTTTCCTAGACCTATCTAAAGCATTTGACATGGTCCCACACAAACAACTTATCTCTGTCCTCAATAATCTATCCTCCTCTCAATCAGTCACCAACTGGTTTCAGAGTTACCTGTCTGACCGCCAACAATCCATTGTATGGCAGAATGACATATCTCCCCAACTACCTGTCTCCATAGGGGTTCCCCAAGGATCCATCCTTGAACCCCTACTCTTCTCTGTTTTCACCAATAATCTAGCCTCTGCCACCAAACATGGCACACTCATACAATACGCAGATGACTCAACCATCATCTGCTCAGCCCAGTCATACCCAAACTGCAAAAAGTCACACAGGAAGCCTTTTCCTCTGTTGAAACTTGGTTATCCGATGCCCAATTATTACTCAACCCAAACAAAACTAAACTACTCATCTTCCAACCCACCAAACATACTCAAAACAACTCTCACTTTAACATCACAGAACACCACTATATACCCAACTGAACACACCAAATTGCTAGGAGTGGAAATAGACAATAAACTAAAATTTGACATTTACATATCCATGACCATAAAAAAAGTCCACAAAAAACTTGGAGCGTTATACAGAAATAAGCAACTTCTCACCAAAGCAGCAAAGATTTCAATAGCAAATTCCCACCTTATCTCCACCTTACTTTATGCCTCTCCAATATATACCAACCTAAGGCAATGCAATCTAAAGAAGCTAGAGACCTACTACAACAAAATCGCCAAATTTGCCACAGGGGCATCCTACCGTAATCACCACTGTCTCTCACTTGCTGAACTGGGCTGGCTTGAACTCCCTCACCTCCTTCAAGGGTATCAACTCTCATTCCCCCACAAACTAGTAAACCATCCACTAAATCTCCATCCAGAATCTACTCCAACCCTATCGCACCACCAGACCACTAAGATCCAGCAACAAAAATCACTTGCAGATCACTAAAGCCAGTAACTCTGCTGGTGAAGCACTATTCTCTTTGCACCATAGCCAAATTATGGAACTCCCTCCCACCCACAATTACCTCCATGCCATCGTGCACCCACTTCAAAACTTTACTAAAAGTGCACCAAAAAACATACTGGCTATGCCCTTGCAACTCCCACTCTAAAATCACCCACTCCATCCAACCACTACCTTTCTTTCCACTCCACTAACTACCTTGATTATAGCAAGCTCAGATACTCATAAGCCTAGTACTTATTATACAGCAGGAACTTCTTCTTGTCACATTTGTTAATGTCTGTTATGTACTTCACAGATAAAGATTCTAGTTGTCTACTGATGTACTATGTTCTTCATCTGTAAATATGTTGTAAGTAATTGCTATGTTATTTTGTTAATCGCTTTGTAATCCGATGTAACTACTGTCTGTTTATTTTAACTGTGGAGCTTTTCTCCATGGGCCTCCGCTGAAAATGGACCTACGTCCAGTCGGACACTCCCAGTCAACAAATGTAAATAAATAAATACAAATTTGTTAAAGATGAAACAGCTGATAATAGTGTAAATTTTTAGATTATAAACTGAAGGACAAAAGAGAAAGAGGTAGCCGGCTTGTACAGACAGAGGAGGAGGGTAGGGTGTGTGGATGTTTGGAGGATATTTTGGGAATGCTTACAGGCTTTTATCAAAATCTGTATAAGGAACATAGGGGCAGGTATGAGAGTGGCTGGGGATTAAAGGACGTGGAATTCTGGAGAAACACCAGGCTTAGTTAAGAGAAAAGGGAAGAGAGTGTGTTCAAAAGTGGCACTAAGAAAAGTCTGTAGTACCATCCAGAAGTTAAAAACTATTATATATGTGGGGTGATCTTTTCATTGCAGATATTTATAAGCCCCATTAAGATCTCTGTTTAACTACAGCTTCCAGACTGTCTTGGTCCTGATGAGGACAGCAACAGTCATCCCTCTGCATAAAGGGGGACCATCTACTGATCTGGGAAATAACAGACCTATAAGTTTGACTAGTCTTATATTTAAGGCCGTGGAAAGAATAATCATAGATATGATCAATAATGACATAGAAGATGTCCAAACTTTTGGCATGACTCAGTCCGGCTTTTTCAAGCACAGGTCATGCCTACTGAATCTGGTGGATTATTTTTAGAAAGTCACTAAAGCCATGGATGAGGGTAAAACAGTATATACAATCTACGTTCACCTAGACAAAGGCATTTGACACAATTCTCCACTGAGGTATTATAAAGTAACTCACAAATTAGGCATAAATTTCTGCATCACCAGAAAAACAGCTAATTGGCTCATGGACAGGACATGTGGTTAAAGTTGGTGAATCCAGACCTAGCAAGAGGCCAGTTACTAGTGGTGTGTTACAAGGTTCAGTGCTGGAATCACTACTGTTTGTAATCTATTACTCTGAAGTCAAAACTAATGTGGAAGGCTTCTGGATGGTTCTGGAAGGACGGGTAGCATTTGTCAAAAGCAGATGGTCAGAAGACTTCTTACATCTCCTTCTAGATTTAATGATGTTATAGGAAGGCTAATGTGGATGCAGCATGGGTGATTTTGTTAACATACAAATGATGATCAATATGTTGTCAAGCACAGTACAGGAAGTTATTTTGGGGTGGCAGTTTGTTTCATTGGCCCTAGTTCTGTATCAAAACCTCATATCATAGTGAAACTGGATAGTTATAGCAGAGAAATGTGCAAGACAAAGATTTTTTTCTCTGTTTCTATTTCTGTTAGTAAGTGAGGGTTTGACTCAGAGATATAGGGTAATGTTAATACTGCTAGAGCAGAGGCAGATGTTAGTATTTTCTAAGATCTAAAGAGGTAATATCATTAGAAGAATAAGATGGAGTTGATTTGTAAAGAACAGGGGGCTGATGGGAGTCTGGTAAATTATAACTGGTAATTGATTATAGTTAGCTTTATCGCACAAGGTTCATGAAGATTAAACCTTCTGAGATTGGTAATTTAGGAAAGGAAGAGAAAGGAAACCACTGCTTATAAGGCAGGATATTATTTAGAAGTTATGGAGAAGAACAGAGAATATATTGTAAGGTTTTATAGTTTGGGAGACAGATCTATGGGGACAGGGTTACTCTTAGGAGACAGTAGTGGCACAGAGAAAGGAGCGCTGTGAAACTAGAGAAAGTGGGAGCTCGAAAAATCAAAGACCTAAAATAGATGGATGGAAGGGTGGATTGAAGAGCTTTGATGGGATTATTTGAGAGTTGAATCTGTTGATATGTCTCTAGTTAAACTGAGAAAATCTTAGTGCAGTTAATAGTGTTGTTGCCTCATAGCAAAATGGTCCGTGGTTTAAATCTTGGCTGGGGTGCCTTCTCTTCAGAGTCTGCATGTCCTGCCTGTGTTTGCATGGGTTTCCTCCCACATTTCAAAGACATGCTGGAGGTGGACTGGAAACTCTAAATTGGCCATACGTGGTTGCGTGTGTGTGGTGAGGAAGTACCAAGACAAAGTTAGCCACCTGGTAGTGTAAACCTTTGCTCTGAATGATTTTCATTGTTGAATACCTTGACCCATGCGCAAAAATGAGAATATGTGGATGAAGTGATGGATAAAGACAGAGCTGGAAAGTTAAGCACAAGGAGGCATAATTATGTACATTAAGTTACTTGGCTCAATTTATGGAATGAAATTAAAATGTTTCAACAATGGCATTTTATGCCTGCCCATTTGTTTGTCAGGGGCTCGATGGAGGACAAAGTTGATGATTATACAGTTGGTAAAGACTGTAAATATTCAAATGTAGCACAAGAGTTGCAGTGTGAAATCTTTATATCACAAGGTGGCTTTGGTTTTCAAGCATTTCTATAAAAAGTGAGTGTGGGGCAAGAAGGCAGTTTCTTCTTTTTGAAGTGAATCTTGGAAGGTAGAAGTAAGAAAAGAATGAAAGGTGAGAGGCTGCAGATGTGTGGGGAGGGATGAGTAATAAAATGGCTGAATGTTAGAAAACAGTCATTGTGAGTATGATATCAAGGGTCAGCTTAGCTGTGTTCAGTGTCTAGGAGATGTAATTACATCATCTGGCAAGTAAGAGGATGGATTCCAAGTCAGTAGTGATAAATGAAGCTGAATACGCATTGTCTAAGAGTCTGGGCATCTGATGCTTTCTCAGCCAATGGTGGGAGAGCAGTCTGGTATGAGAAGTGTGCCTTACTGAGGTCTAGAATGATGCCTTGAGTCTTGCCTTTAATTGTATTGGGCAAAATACCACATTTCATTGATACTGGGGGACTGCTAGGGGCTTCACCATTGTCAAATAAGGAGGGGATAGAGTCCTACTTAAATTAGTTAGGTAGTTTAAGTGATCAGACTCTGATCCATTTGGAAAAGGTTTGAGGATTTGGAGGAATAAAGAAAGTGATTTTAGATCTAGAGAGGTTCAACCTCCATATGTGTTTTATTATTTTTTCTTTCCCCTCTTTTTTGTCTTTCTGTGGAAGGAAAAAAAAAACACTATTTTCCAAACCAGTAGATCTCTGGCAGTGGTAAGATGGTAACAATCTGAAATATTGGGGCCCACTAGAGTGAGCCCTGAAAAGTAAAGACTGATTGGCCAAAAGAATGGACTTGTATCTACTAAGTCTGAGGTGCCATTTCTCAGAAAATTCCACTTTCTCTGAGGTATGGTGATCTCAGAGTTGGTAGATACAACTTTGTAAGTGTGTCGGTGGTGGCACCCCTGCAAAGAGAAGTTTAAAGGTGAAGGGCGATTTTCAAGGTTTTGCTCTTCTATGCTTTTGGTCTTTTTTTTTTTTTTTTTTGCTTGTCGGCACTCGGCTTGACATGTGCCTTACCATTATCTGCTACTCTAAAACATGCTCAGCCCTTGTAAATTGACTATACTATTAATATGGCAGAGCTGGTACATTTATTTTTCTTTCTCTTCTGCAAAATTAGTAAAAGAGTGACATTCTTACTATGTCAGGTCAAAAACTAATCACCAGAAAATCGCTTTGATAGCATGACTAGTAAAAGCAAAAACATAACCTATGTTTTGATGACAGAGTTCAAAATGTTAGTGGGAGGAGGGACAAGCTTCCCTGCATTCTCACCCCACAAATGTATAGTTAACAACATCATGGTCGCACAACATTGGGGAAAAGAAAAACTTTCCAAAACAGAGCATGTGGTATCAAGCAATCACTGTTTTTGATCTAACATGATTAGATGAAGCCAGTGAACTTTGGCGGAACAATTAATACAGAAAGAAAGAGAAATCAGCAGTAATCCTGTAGAGCAATGATGTGTTCCCTAACTGCCTCCTGCTATTGTCTTGTCAGTTATTTGTACTCTGTGATATTTGACATAATGATGAGGACTCTGGTATCTTAATGTACAAGTCAACTCACAATAAATAATCGGTATAATTCCACTGGGAAAACTACAGTGTTCCAAGTGCTATATTATAAATTTCATAGAACTCTGAATTTTATGATACAGTAATGACAATACCAGTGGTTTGCTCTATCAGTAAGCATGGCAAAGTTATGTGTGGTAACCCCATGGGTGAAAATCTAACAGTATGAAAATGCTATGAGCAATTTTTTTAAATAACAAGAATCAGCTTTCTGTGTATGAAGGTGTGTGTGTGTAGAAACATATATATGGCTGTTTGTAAGTTAATCTACTAAACAGTAAGTCAACTTAACATAACATTGACAAAATAAAAGATTGATCTCAAAAGATTAACTATGCATTCCACATGCTCTAAGACATATCCTTGAAGCATGCAAATTCAAAAGCAGTGTTTCTGTGGGTGGGTCAAGCAACTCTGCATCTCCACATCGGGGGGGGGGGGGCATAGCCACCCTTAAGCATAGGCTAACTAGGGAGTCTCCTAGGGCACCACTCTAACAGGGGCACTTTTCCAGTATTTATTTGGTGTAGGTAGACCAGGATGGTGGCACCGGGTGGTGTGGTGGGGGATGCCATGGAGCTCTTTTGCCTAGGGCACCAGTTGACCTAAGGCCGCTCCTGGGGGGGGGGGCTATACCCCCCACACAATGTACTACTTATGCATACCATCTCTGAGGTCACACAATCCTGGGGAAATGGCATATTCCCTAACTCCAATATTGCAGCTATCTTGCACCACTGTTGCTCAGTTTTCCTGTCAACTAAATGGTACAGGAGGAAATCTGCCAACTGAACGAACAGTCGACTGACTTTATGAGATATAAAGATAGATAGATGGGCAGACAGAGAGAAATATGTATGTATATATATATATATATATATATATATATATATATATATATATATATATATATATAAAATATGCATACATATATGTAATGTAGATAGTGACAGTGCTGTAAATAAACCTGTTGATACAACTATTGTAAATACAACTATTTCTTTACAAAGATGATGTAAACAGAACTTTTACTCTGTGGCACTGATATACATGGTACTTTTGTTAGAGAAGGTTCCTGGAGGATTTTGCTAATGAAGCCAGTTATGCAGTAAAGCAGTGAAATGGAAGAAGGGATGCAACCCTTCCAGTTCAGAGAAACTGGCTTCATCTGAAGAAGGATGCTGGGCCTGGAAGAGTTATTTTGTGTGAATTGCTGCAGAAATAAAAGATTTTGTAGATGACAACTGAATAAACATGGACATTTCCTTTCAAGGGAATCCAGAGAGTGGAAAGGCATTGGAAAACGCTTTTTATGACCACTGTGTCCTATTTATATAGGACTTTGATAGAGAAGGCACTTTGTGTTACTTCTTTTGCATTACCTAATAATTTGAGAAGAATCTACACCACTTTTTTGGTTGTACCCTAATAAAACTATGCTTATTTTTTAAACTAATGGACTGGGCTACATTTCTGTATACCACACTGGTGGGTGCACTAGGCATATTTTAGTATATATTTACATACAATAAGTCCTGAGCTTCTGCCTTTCCTCACCTGCACAAAGTCAATTTGTTTGTGCACATTTTATATACCTCGAGACAGAATCCTGTAATGTGTGTATGCTGTTTGTATTGTGCCTGTATTTGCCTTTTCATCAAGATGATGAGCATTGAACAAATGCTCCAAGCTTTTGCAGCTAAAACATTGAGAATGGTGTGAGTTGCCAAAGCCATAACAATACCAAAACAGTTCCAACAGTGCAACAGCTGACAAGGCAGGAAGACCTCAAAGTGTACCAAGAAGCCTACAAGGAGTAATTCCACTAGAACACATAAGACCTGAATGAACTGGCTAGAATCCTCCAAGCTCAGTTAACTGAGGAGCCTCTGAAAGCCCTCACAGACACAGAAGTGACTGGAAGTGACTGAGCATCAGGACTTTGAAAAACTACAACAGGCATTGCTATCCCAAGCCTGTTATCTCTGTGACACAAGCTCAAAAGTTTCACTGTTGGACATTTTCCCCCGAACAAAATCTTAACTACTCAGTTATGTGATTTAAAGCATGCACTTAAACTATGGATGTTATGTGATCCTATCTCGCCTACATTCTGACTGATGGGTTCGGAGCCGATCCCTCGGCTCTGACTCGGCACGCTTATGCTATAGAGCGAGGCCTCTAATTGGCTGAGCTATCTTTATCCCAGGATGCACCACCACTAATCCCCCAGATCTCGTTTGCCGCTTACAGAGCTTGGACGTGGTCTCAACATTGGCTGGGCTAAGTACTATATTTATAGTCTCTTTTCCTGTCAGTAGTTCACTCATTTCAACCCAAAAGCTGTTTTAACGGCTATTTTTTGTGTACGAGTGTGTTTCTTGTTCTTTCATTGAGTTTTCATTAAATTTTCCTGTCAGAGAAGGTTCCGTTTAAGTTAGAGGGGCCTTCCCCTGTACTAGCTACTTTAGTGGTTGTGTGTGGGTCAAGTACCCGTTTGAGTTAGAGGGTCTTGACCCTCCTTGTTTCCCTTTCCTTTCTTACTGTTCTTGTAAAAAAAAAAAAAAAAAAGTTCTTTGGTTAATATTTTTTCAGAGTTGGTGTTTTTTGTGTATTTAAATGCTTAATCTACTGTTGTGCTATATTTTTTCTTCATTATGTCTAAAGAACATAAACCCTCTGGGTTTAAGAAGTGCACGAGGTGTGGGTTCAAAATGTCCATAACGGACGACCACTCCTCGTGCGTCTATTGCCTTGGCGCCAAACATTTACAGGAATCGTGCAGTGTATGCCATGCGTTTTCCTCCAGAGTCCTCCAGGAGAGGAAGAACAAATTAATCCTCAAAGGATTAATTAAGCCTTCCTTCGAGGAGGCTTTGTCTTCCTCTCCTTCTCCTTCCAAAAAGAGGAAAGCGCCGGCTCCGACCAGTCAGTCGGATCCGACGGCTAAAAAGACTAGGCAGACTTCTCCATCGGCTCCACGGACTTCGGAGCCGAGGTCGGAACGGTCTGCCTCGATGCCTCCAGCCTCGACCCCTCGGGTTTCGGAGCCGAGGTCTGGGGCATCGAGAGGCGGGTCACCCTCATCGGCTCCACTGATATTGGAGCCGATAAGGGTCATCGGCTCAGACACTTCCCCCTCGGAGCCGAAGTCTTTATCGGCACCGAGGGAAATTTCTTTGAAGGTTTCCTCAGAGCCGATAATTGTTGAGTCCTTTCGGAGCCGGTCCCCGAGCCCTTCGGAGCCTATGGAGAAATTGGTTCGGGCCCGATCGGTATCCTCGAGATCTTCTAGGATGTCTGATTCGGACATCGACAGGGTGCTCCTTCGACTCTTCCAGTCTCCGGTGTTCCAAAGATGGTTTCGCCCAGCCCATTTGGCTTCGGAGCCGATGGTCCACTCCCTTACTGTACTTCCTCCTCCAACAGCTTCGGCACCATTGGAGCAGGTGTTGGTGGAACCAGTGGAGGTGTTAGAGTCAGGCCTGACCCTTGCTCCGACTCCGGCTCCTGGGTCGGAGTTCAGTGCACGGACTTCTTCCTTCGGCCCTGGGGGGGAGGCTTCGGGATTGATACCTTCGGTCCCAAGTCTCCCTCTTGGTGCATCGGCGGCGGGAGTACCGTCCACTGTCGTGGCCACGGAGGGGGGACCTTCCCAGGATTCTGGTGGTCCCACCTTCAGGGCTATGAGGAGTGCTCTAGCCAAATCTTCATTGGCTACCTCCACAGTTTCCCCAGCTCCTTCCCTACATTTGGAGACTGGGTCGTTGGCAGTTCCTCTGTCCGCAGACAGCGGAGCCCTTGGGCCTCAGGTTACCCCCGCTGGGGTTTCTCTCCCTCCTGGAGGTCCTTCTGAAGCCTCTTTGGAAGAACCTCCCAGGAAGAAAACGTGCAAGAGGAAGCATGTTGACTCCCCTGACGAGTCTTTGACATCTGACACCGATCTCGATGATGCAGAGTGGTCCCCCAAGTCGTCCTCGGATGATGTCTCCTTTGCAGACATCCTGGAAGCCCTAAAACAATGAGGTGGCTGGCAGTCCAAACCTCCCTCTGCTGATGAGTCGGTGTTCCTGAAGGCCTTTGGGGCTCAGCCCTCCGCCTCCTGGGTGTCTCCGCCCTTCGACGAGCTCTTGGATTTGATCTGTCAAAGGGCGTGGGAACACCCGGACTCTGTGGAACCGGTGCCCGCTCGTCCAAACAAATTTCTTTCGGCGCCCCCAGATAGAGAGTTCCTCACAAAAGGTGTGGCTGTGGATGCTATGGTGGTAGCATCTGCTACGCAGAAGGATGTAGCAGAGGCTTCTACGTCCGTCCATCCTCCTAATAAGGAGTCTAGGAGCATGGATCTGTACGGCAAGCGCACCCTAAGTTCAGCGGCCTTTACTCTGAGGTCTTTGAACTACCTGATGCACTTTACAAGATTCCAGAGGGATCTGATTAAGGAGCTATCCGATACCCTCTTGGGTAACCTGCCTGAGGAGCTGGCCCAGACGGTTGGATCTCAGCTGGATACAATGTCATCCATTTCGAACTCGTCCATGAGGCTCATTTCAGATCGGCCGAAGGGGCGAGTAGAGCGGCGGGTACAGGCATTGCTCTACGGAGACAAGCCTGGCTCCGCCTGTGTCATTTCGCGGAGGCCTTCAAGTCTTCATTCACCGACGCCCCCTTTGATGGGTCCTCCCTGTTTGGGCCCAAGGTGAAAGACACACTTACCCGCTGTGAACAGGAGGGTAAGACTCTGACTGCCGTAGGGGCACGATTTTCCACTCCCTTTCGGCCTTATCCCAAGGCTAAAAGAGGAGGGAAAATGTGGTTCCGAAGATCGCAGAAGTCTTACCCCTCTCAGCAGGAAGGTTCCCCCTCCAGAGGCAGAGGAGGGGGAAATTCATCAGGAAGACGCCGTCCCAGAGGCGGCAGAGGCCCCCGCAACACTGGAGACCGCGAGTCCTTTCATGGCTCTTCAGCTTTTCATAGTCCCTGAGGGATTGCCCGACTGTGCTGCTCCGGAGCCAGTCGGGAGTCGTTTTTCGAAGCACTTAAAGGCCTGGGAAGGATCACTCAGGACCGATGGGTGCTTCGAATTATCGCCGGAGGTTACTCCATCCCATTCTGTTGTCCCCCCCCTCAGTCCAAAAGAATCCTGGACCCGCCACCCAGTCAACGGGATACCGCAGCCATAGAAATTTCAAAACTGCTGCAAAAAGGAGCCATCCAACCGGTCCCCGCAGACCAGATCGGATTAGGGACTTACTCAAGATTCTTTTTGGTGCCAAAAAAGACCGGGGACTTGAGGCCCATTTTGGACCTAAGCAACCTAAACCATTCAGTCAAGAAGTCCAAATTCCGAATGGTCACTTTACAAACCATTCTCCCATTGTTGGAGAAAGGTGTTTGGATGTGCTCCATAGACCTCAAGGACGCGGATTACCATATCAAAATACATCAAACGTCCAGGAGACACTTGCGCTTCAGCCTAGGAGGCAGTCATTTTCAGTTCCGTGCGCTGCCCTTTGGTCTCACCACAGCCCCCAGGGTGTTCACCAAATGCTTGGCAGTAGTGACTGCTCACTTGAGGAGTCTAGGATTCCAGGTGTTTCCGTACCTAGACGACTGGCTTCTAACTGCCACCTCCAAGCATCTACTTCTACGGAGCCTGCAAGCCACAACATCACTGGGCAATTCCCTCGAAATCACCTTCAATTGGCCAAAGTCTGTGTTACGGCCATCTCAAAGAATAAGATTCATAGGGGCAGAGATAGATTCAAACCAGATGCGGGTCTATCTACCTGCAGACAGAATTCAGATCATACAAAATCAGGTTCGAGCCTTACTCCCAGGTCCAAAGCCCCAGCCAGAATGGTCATGCAGCTATTGGGTTCGATGTCTGCCACAGTTCTGCTAGTTCCCTTGGCAAGGTTACACATGAGAATCCTCCAGTGGCTTCTTTCAACTCAGTGGTCCTTTCAGGAACTCCCTCTCAATCATCTAATATGGATCACAGAATCTTGCAGACGGGACCTTCGCTGGTGGCTAGAGTCCTCCAATTTGGATCAGGGACGACCCTTTGTTCTTCCCCCTCCGGCGGCCACTTTGACCACGGACGCCTCCCAGACGGGGTGGGGGGGGCATTCCCTGGGCAGGTCAGTCCAGGGCAAATGGCATCCGGAGGAGATCCCTCTCCACATCAACATTCTAGAAATGAGGGCAGTACTCCTGTCCCTCCAAGCCCTTCACAATTACCTCCCTCAGGGCGTAATTGCTATTCACTCAGACAACATGTCAGTTGTCTGGTACCTGAACAAACAGGGAGGGACCAGATCCTATCCTCTTTGGGGGGCTGGGTTAATGGGGCCCCCCCTTCCGGGACTCACTGGGGGAAATCCTTATGCCCGGGTTTACAGAAATCCCTTCCCCGAAGGCTCTGAATATGCTCAACAAAGGGAATTTTCCAAAAGGGGGTTCCCCCTCCTTTGCTCCCTTGGAAGGGAAAGCTCCCAACCCCCCGGGGGGCCCTATCCTTTGCCACCTTCCCACCCCCGTTTTGCCTTTAGTTCCCCCCCGGGTTTAAAACATTCTCTTGGGAGAAGTACTAATTCTCCTTTTCCCAAGCTTTTTTTACTTTAAACATTTGGAAAGGGCCCTTTTTGGACCAGGCCCAAACCCATGACACAGTGGGACTCTAAAGTCCCCCCATTAAAATTTTCTCCTCCTCCCCCATGTCGGGGAAAGATGGCCCGATTTCCTTTGCCAGCCCACAAGCTTTGAAACGTTTTTAGTGGAAAATTTCTTCGGGCCCCGGGGCCGGACCCCATTTTTCCGTGGAAAGTACTTTCCGACCCTTTTTTCAACCCAACCTTCTTTTTCCTAAAGTCTTCACTTTTTTTTCAAATCCTAGACCCATTTTCAAATTTTAAGATTTTAAATGTGTCAAAGATCCCTTTTTTGACCCCATGGGGCCCATATTTTGTGCCTTCCCCCTTTTTTTTAAACCCCACAGTACTAAAATTTTTTTAAAGGAAGAACCTTTCTAGTAATTATTCACCCAAAAGGGGGTTTAAAATTTGTTTGTCATAAACCCCCACTTGGTTTTTTGCATTTCAACCAAACCCTTTTTTTGTTCCTGTCTGCTACTTTTCTTCCACTTAACTCCCATTTTTTCCCAAAAAACTAAAAGGGGGTTTATTTTCCCAACCCAGATGTCCAAGGCACTTTTTTTTGGGGGGCCAAAAATAAAGGAAAAAGATCATTTTTTGTTTTGAAAAACAAATTCAAAGTGGTCACTTTCCAAAAACAACTTTTCCCTTAATTTATTTTCAAAGGTTTTCCCCCTCTGTGGTCATTTTAAACATCTACTTTAAATTTTTTCAAGCTTGCATTTGGGGCATTTTTTGCGGGACAGGTCTTGAATTCATTTTTTTAAAAATTTGTTGGGGGTTTGAGGCCTTCATTTGGTTCCCCGGCCAGGATGTTTTTCCGAACCCAATTTTTTGTAGGGGGTTTCCCCCATCGAAGTAGGGAGTAATACTAAATTTTTAGTTTTGATCAATAATTAGATTTTACCATTTAATTCCCAAACCCCCCCCCCCCCCCCTTTTGGAATGAGGTTCAAAGGCCAATCCCGGTTTATTTAAAATTAACAATGTTTTTAAAAACTGGCATTTGGGGAAAACGGAAAAAAGACATTAGGGTTTGGGGACCGGGGGAAAATAGCTCAGCCCTTGAGGCCCCCCAAAAAGGCGGGAACCAGGTGGCCCAAACAGTCAAAGAGGTAGTGGGCCCAAACATTGGTTTGGTGAGAAAAACAAAATTATTTCAAACGAAAAAGTAAAAGAGAAATTTGGAACTAAAAATCAAAGGGGTTTAAGCATTTTAAAAAAGTTTAAAAACCAAAAGTGAAATTTTATGTTAAAGGAATTTAACAATGAACTTTTTTAAAAAGAACTTCAAGCCCAAATTTTTGAAAAACCCATTTTTCTTGGTACCAAATTAATTTAGGGTCGCACCAAAAAAGGGAACAAGGGATTCTTATTGTTGGGCATGGTCCATGAAAGGGGTTATTGAAAGAAAGAAGTTTGGGGATAATATCAAAAATAAATTAAAAATATAAGATGAAAACCCGGGGGAATAAAATCCCGCGCCTATAAAGGCTTAAAAAAGGATTAAAAAAAGGATGGAAAAGGATTTCCAGAAAGATAAAAACCTAAAATAAAATTGCCCTTTTGGAAAAATATAAATTTAGTATAAGAAAAAGTTTTTCTCCCCTTTAAATTTGAAAAAGGGATTGATACATTTTATAAAAGTAAGTTTAAAAATGAAAAAACCCCCTTTACCATTAAAATTTTTAAAACAAGGGCCAGGAAAGATTAATTATCTGAAAAACAAAGATCAAATTTATATTATTTTTCAAAATTATTAAAAAAAGATTTTGGTGGAGTTCAGGGGAAAAAGAACGGGAAAAGGAAAATTTTAAAAAACCCTTCTAAAAGCAATGAAATATCAGCACAAAGGGAAAAAATTTTTTAAAAAAAAGCTAACCCTTTTAAAAAAGTTTGTTGTTGTTTTTGGGTCCTCATTTTGGGAGGGGAAAGGCTTTTCTTTTAAAGATTTGGGGGAATGGGGGGGAAATGCCAGTTAAGGGAAGGGAACCTAAAAAATGCCATAATGCCATCAAGAACCTGGAAAAACAACAGAAGCCGCAAAAAGACCAAAAGAAAACCCAAAAAAAAAAAAGAAAATATTGAACCCCAAAAAAAAGCTTGGCGAGGGTTCAAAAGAAAAGAATGAGGATTTAAAAGCATGCCCGGGCCAGAACGACCCTTTTATAAACTAAAAAGGGAAAAGGTTCTAAAATTTAAATAAAATGTTCAAACGGGGGGTTTTGTTTGGGCTTTTTCCTGGTTTCAACCCCTTCATTTGGAGCTGAACAGCTATTCCACCCCTTTCCAACCTTTAACAAAAACCCATTCAAGGGGTTCCCCGAAAATTTGTAGAACAAAAAGAAGCTTTTTTGGGAAAGTAAACCAAAAATAATAAGGTTTGAATGAAAAGGGAAAAATCCCGGGGTTTTCCTAAAAAAAAGAAATTAAAAACTATTAAAACTTAAACCTTTTAATAAAAAAGAAAATCCTAAAAAAATTGGGTTTAATTCTTTGCAATCTTTGGACCATCCTCGGCTCCCAAGGGGTTTTTATTTAAACCCAAAAAACCCCCATTATGACAGGGGCCTACTCCTCAGAGGTTGGACCCGGAGTTTTAGCAGTAAGATAGCTTTTTTTTTGTTTTTAAAAATTTTTTTTAAGTTTTTTTAATTTTTTCCTTGGTTTGTTTTTGAGAGTTTTTGGCCCTTTGGGGCCTCCCTTATTCTTAAAACCTTTAAAAATTTTTTAAACTTTAAAAACCCCCCTTTTTTTAATTTTTTGTTATGTCTGAAAAAAATGAAAATTTTTGGGGGAAAAAGTCCTCATACCATCCCTATGTTTTTCCCTTCCATTGAAAAGTTATTTGCCTTTTTCAGTGGGGGGGTCAGCAGGGAAAAATTTTGACGGGGTTTTTCCCCCCAGGCCTTTGGGAAAATTACAGGTTTTTGAAAATTTTAAGCCCATTCAGGGAAAATTTTTAATTGGGCCCCGGGGTTTTTTTTCTTATAAGGTTTGGGAAGGGTTTGGAATCTGAAAAACTTTTTTCTTTTTTTACCCGTTTAGCCCTGAACGTGTGGATGGGGGTTTTCAGAAACTTTTAGAAAGGCCCCTTTCCCTTGTTGGAGCTTATTAATTTCTGAGTCCCTTTGGGGGGCCCCCCAGGAAACCCAAAAAATGGCCCCCGGGGGGGTTAGAAACCCCGGGAGGGGGTTTGCCCTCCCCCCCAGTCTTTTTTTGGGGTATGGAAAAAATTTTGGTGCAGGTTGGGCCTGAGGGATTGCCCGACTGTGCTGCTCTGGAGCCAGTCGGGGTCAGTCATTTTCAAGCACCTAAAGGCCTGGGAAGGGATCACTCAGGACCGATGGGTGCTTCAATTATCGCCGGAGGTTACTCCATCCCATTCTGTTGTCCCTCCCTCAGTCCAAAAGAATCCCGGACCCGCCACCCAGTCAGCGGGATACCGCAGCCATAGAAATTTCAAAACTGCTGCAAAAGGAGCCATCCAGCGGTCCGCAGACCAGATCGGATTAGGGACTTACTCAAGATTCTTTTGGTGCCAAAAGACCGGGGACTTGAGGCCCATTTTGGACCTAAGCAACCTAAACCGTTCAGTCAAGAAGTCCAAGTTCAATGGTCACTTTACAAACCATTCTCCCATTGTTGGAGAAAGGTGTTTGGATGTGCTCCATAGACCTCAAGGACGCCAGATACCATATCAAAATACATCAAACGTCCAGGAGACACTTGCGCTTCAGCCTAGGAGGCAGTCATTTTCAGTTCCGTGCGCTGCCCTTTGGTCTCACCACAGCCCCCAGGGTGTTCACCAAATGCTTGGCAGTAGTGACTGCTCACTTGAGGAGTCTAGGATTCCAGGTGTTTCCGTACCTAGACGACTGGCTTCTAACTGCCACCTCCAAGCATCTACTTCTCACGGAGCCTGCAAGCCACAACATCACTGGGCAATTCCCTCTGAATCACCTTCAATTGGCCAAAGTCTGTGTTACGGCCATCTCAAAGAATAAGATTCATAGGGGCAGAGATAGATTCAAACCAGATGCGGGTCTATCTACCTGCAGACAGAATTCAGATCATACAAAATCAGGTTCGAGCCTTACTCCCCAGGTCCAAAGCCCCAGCCAGAATGGTCATGCAGCTATTGGGTTCGATGTCTGCCACAGTTCTGCTAGTTCCCTTGGCAAGGTTACACATGAGAATCCTCCAGTGGCTTCTTTCAACTCAGTGGTCCTTTCAGGAACTCCCTCTCAATCATCTAATATGGATCACAGAATCTTGCAGGCGGACCTTCGCTGGTGGCTAGAGTCCTCCAATTTGGATCAGGGACGACCCTTTGTTCTTCCCCTCCGGCGGCCACTTTGACCACGAGCGCCTCCCAGGCGGGGTGGGGGGCATTCCCTGGGCAGGTCAGTCCAGGGCAAATGGCATCCGGAGGAGATCCCTCTCCACATCAACATTCTAGAAATGAGGGCAGTACTCCTGTCCCTCCAAGCCCTTCACAATTACCTCCCTCAGGGCGTAATTGCTATTCACTCAGACAACATGTCAGTTGTCTGGTACCTGAACAAACAGGGAGGGACCAGATCCTATCCTCTTTGCAGGGAAGCGATGAGAGTCTGGGAATGGGCAGTCTCGACCAAACGCTTCCTAGTGGCTACTCACATACCGGGCAAGTCCAATGTCATAGCCGACAGGTTGAGCAGAACCATCCTCTCTCCTCACGAATGGTCTCTGAATATGACTACAACAAGGCAGATTTTCAGCGAATGGGGAGTTCCATGCTGCGACCTCTTTGTGACTCCTCTGAATGCGAAGTGCAAAGATTTTTTCTCCCTAATCCCGGCTCCGGGGAAGAGCCCTATGGACGCGTTAGTCCATCCTTGGCCCACCGGCCTGCTTTATGCCTTCCCTCCAGTTCCTCTCCTACCCAGGGTAATTCAAAGGCATCTCTCTTAGGGAGCAAGATGATCATAATTGCTCCTTATTGGCCTCGTCAAGTCTGGTTTCCCTATCTTCGGAAACATGCTCTGGAAGGTCCATGGTTCCTGGACCAGGTCCCAGACCTACTGATTCATCAGTCGGGACTACTACACCAGTCCCTACACACATTAAAATTGACGGCCTGGCTCCTCCTCTTCCGACTATAGTCAGGAGACATGCACTGGACCCAGATGTGGTGCACATATTGTCTTCAGCCCACAAGTCTGCTACGAAGAAACTGTATTCTAGCAAATGGAAAAGGTTTGCTATCTGGGCTCAACTCCGGGCCTGGACCCCATTTCTACTCCCGTGGCAGAAGTACTCAAATTCCTGACCTCTCTTTTCAACCAAGGCTCTTCTGTTTCTACCATCAAAGTACAATTGGCAGCGATTTCTAATTTTCATGAATCCATAGACCCACCTTTAATGAGCAACAGGTTGTGTAAGACCTTCTTGAAAGGTGCTGCTCTATTAAGACCTCCGATTTCTCATCCTGCACCTCCATGGGATCTCGATATAGTATTACGTGCCTTGACTTCTTTCCCCTTTGAACCGGCAGCTACCTGTGATCTGAAGTTTCTATCATGGAAGACAGCCTTTCTAGTGGCAATTACTTCAGCCAGAAGGGTTTCAGAACTTCAAGCTTTGTCAGTGAAACCCGTGCTTGGTTTTCATACAGACAGGGTATCCCTCAGACCAAATCCTTCTTTTGTTCCTAAAGTCTGTTCTACTTTATGCTTGCAACAGTCGTTAGAGCTCCCAGTTTTTTCCCAAAATACTCCAATAAAGCAGAGTTTATTTTCCACACACTAGATGTCCACAGGCAGTTACATTTTTGTTTGGATAGGACCAAACAATCAAGGAAGACAGATCAGTTGTTTGTGTCCTTTGCAGAAAACAAATTGGGCAACCCAGTCACGAAGGTCACTATTGCCAAATGGATCAGGGACTGTATTACTCAAGCTTATATTTATTCTAACAAAGAGCTTTCCACCTCTGTTAAGGCTCATTCTACAAGGGCTATGGCTACTTCGGTAGCATTTCATTCTAAGCTTGCTATTGGTGACATTTGTGCTGCGGCTACATGGTCTTCCCCGCACACCTTCATTTCTCACTACAAATTAGATGTGGCATCTAGAGGACGAGCTTCATTTGGTTCCACAGTGCTCAGGAGTGTTTTCCAATGAGCCACCCGGGATTTAGGCGCTAGGGACGCTGTCCCATCAGTCAGAATGTAGGCGAGATAGGATCACATAACATCTTTTAGTTATGTACTCACCATAACTTCAGATGTTTGGGATCCATCTCGCCATTCCTAATAACCCACCCTCCTTCCCCCTTCCTTGGAGATCAGAGGATATCAGAAGGTCCGAATCCTGTTGTTTCATCTTGAAACATCTAACAATGTTATATAAACAAGCTGTGCATGTGTGCATGAATGCGGACAAACAAGATCTGGGGGATTAGTGGTGGTGCATCCTGGGATAAAGATAGCTCAGCCAATTAGAGGCCTCGCTCTATAGCATAAGCGTGCCGAGTCGGAGCCGAGGGATCGGCTCCGAACCCATCAGTCAGAATGTAGGCGAGATGGATCCCAAACATCTGAAGTTATGGTGAGTACATAACTAAAAGTTATATTGCAAAGGTCAAGATTCTAAAAGTAAAATGTAGAAATGTTAGCAACTGAAAAATCTAAAAGGGCTTTACATGCATCTTTATGAAAATGCATGTTTCAAACTGAACCAAAAGATGCTGAAAGTTTTTTACTGTTAAAGAGATTGATATGCAATGATACTGTTTAAAACTGAACATTCTAAGCCAATACCGTGGTGTAGAGGAAAAGAGCCCTATTTATGCTCCTGGTGACCAGAATTAATTTAGTGGCTCAGACATCTGAGGTGCTGGCAGAGAGGGACAGGCAAGGGCATTCATCTAGGTTGTCCCTGAAGGGGGACATGGTCCATAGAGAGGATTAGCCCTTGAACAGAATAGACAGTTGTGGGGTTGGGGGGATGAGGGGATATCAAAAAAATAATCTTCCCAACTGAAATAGTCACCAGCATGAAATCCCGGGATACTCTTAAGATCCATGCTTGCCTGAGTCAGAAGGTCTAGGGTGGAAAGAGGACTTAAAAAAACCAGGAGTGGAAAATGGCATTGTGACGGCCAGAAAGTATGAAACACAAATAACGCAAACTAAACCATCTAGACCTTTGAGCAAAGCATATGCCAAATTCTGGAAATATACAGAAATTATCAGTTTTTGACATACTCCACTTTATAATGTTGAAAAGGTAGTCCTGCACCTACATTTTATAATAGTAATGTTAACAATGTTATACCTGTGAAAACTCTGACCATTGAAAAGTTTGAGACCAACAATGTTGTGCCTATGGAATATGATTAATTATCTGAAAGAACAGAAGAGTCACAATTTTGATATTATTCTACTACAAAATTGATTAAAAACAATGATTTAATGGATGGTAGATTCAGGGACAAATAGATACAGGCAGCACGGACAACTTATAAAGACCCTTACTAAAAGCAGATGAAGTAGTCAGCATTCAAAGTCATGGAAAACAGTACGTTATTATTCAACAAGAAAGACTAACTGCGTTTGAGAATATAAGTTATGTTGTTGCTGTGGGTACCATCATAACATTTAGTATGATAGAAAGGAAAGGCTTTTCTCACTTTAAAGATTTGGGGAGGTAATGGGTGGAAGATAGACCATGTTATTAGTGTAGACAGGGTAACCTAGAAGTGAATAAGCCTATAGATGCACATCAACGTAACCTGGAAAAGGGACAGACAGAAGCCAGCAAACAGACTCATATAAGTACATGAGTACAACAAAGATCAAAGAATAATATTAGAATGCCTCAAATATACAAAGCATTGGCTGAGGTTGCAATGAGAAAAGAACCTGCAGGATTTAAAAAGCTATGCCAGCGTGTGCCTAAGGAACAGCATCCTGTAGTATACAGCTAACAGAAGGAAAGTAGTTACGTAGTAAAATATTACAGCCTAAAACTGTTGCAAGACAGGGTTGTTGTTGTTGTTGTGTCTTTCGGATTTTCCTGGTTAGGGGTCACCACAGCGGAACTCCGGTCTGCTAATGATTGGTAGCTGATTTTTACATGCTGAGTTACCAGCCCTGATGCACAACCTTCAACGAAGATACGCCCATTCACGCATGTCTCCATGCAGAAGATGCTCTAGCTGAGAATCAAACAAGACAGCGTCTTACTGTGAGGCGACAACGCTACCGCAGCACCACCACCACTGCGGACAGGGTAATAGAGGAAAATAATTGAACTGAAGAGAAGGAATGCCTCACTGAAGCGGAGTATTCCATAGAAATGAAGTTAAGAAGTATAGAAAATGCATAGTCTGACCAGAATTGTAAACTCTATATCAAGCTAAAACAGAAAGTCCATAAAATGCAGAATGTGAGAGTGTTCAATCTCGCCGTTTGTTCTTGCACACGGGTTTGGAGCCGATCCTCGGCTCCAAGTCGGCCGCATAGCAGAGCTCTGCATCTTAGAGAAGCTCGAGACCAGGCTATATCCCACAATCCTCCCTGCCATTACTCAGATCTAGTTTGCTGCTGCAACGGGTCACATCGCTACAGAGAGCTCGGACCAGAGATTTTGTTGTTAGACAGATAAGATAGTCTTTTTTCTTTGTTTCAAAAGTTATTATACTCCTATAGTTTTTTGATATTTTATTTTTCTATACTATAGTGTGTGTGTGTGTATATTGTAGTTAGTTTTTATAGGTTTCCCTTTGGGGCCTACCCTTACTTAACTGTAAATTCTCTTAAACTTAAAATTATTAAACTTTAAATACCCTCTTCTTTAAGTTTACTGTTATGTCTGAAAAAGCCAAGTCTGGTTTTAAAAGGTGTCAGTGTGGACAGAAAATGTCCATCACTGACAACCACACTTCCTGCGTCTACTGTCTTGGCCCTCTCCACTTGCAAGAGGATTGCTCTATTTGCCATTCCTTCAGTGGGAGGGTCATGACAGATAGACGCAGGAAACTTATTGACAGGGGGCTTCTTAAGCCTGCCTTCCAAGAGGCCTTGGACGAGTCTGACCAGGCTTCTAAGTCTTCAAAGGGGTCGAAGATGTCAGAGCCCATGTCATCGGCTCCGAGTACATCTTCTAGAGTTCGTTCGCCGGTTCCACAGACTTCGGGGCCGAGCGTTGAACGTTTGTCTCTCACTGAGCCCCAGGTCTTGGAACCGGTGTTGGAACTACCACCACCATCTATTCTTCAGTCGGTGGCATCTTCGGCCCCTTTGACCCGATCTTCCAGACCATTATCTGATACTGATGTGGATCGTGTCGTGCAGAAACTTATGGAGAACACGGCCCTTTCCAAATTGATTGCAGTTTCCTCCCAGTTGGTGTCGAAACTAGAAGGCCTTCCTTTATCTCCAACAGGTCCTCCTTCGAGACCCATCCAGTCTTCGGAGCTGGAAGAGGATGAGCCGATGATAGTGGAGCCCTCAGTGCCGAAACCGTCCATTGCACGATCGACACCATTTACCTCGACTCCATCGGAACCGATAGGTGAGTCAGGGAGTCGACTATCTCTCCTTGGTTCTGGGACCAAGAGTCGTACCGACCTTTAGGTTCCAA
The DNA here is from genome assembly GCF_019279795.1 of Protopterus annectens. Taxonomy (NCBI): domain Eukaryota; kingdom Metazoa; phylum Chordata; order Ceratodontiformes; family Protopteridae; genus Protopterus; species Protopterus annectens. The sequence continues at coordinate 109,342,579 of NC_056743.1, forward strand.
CTCTCCCTCTCGGGGCCTCGGCGCAGATCGGCTTGGCTCCGTCCTTGGGGTCGAGACCCATGGGCCCCGTGTCTCGGATTCTTCCATGTTCTTCGGAACCGGGGGAGTCCTCGACCCGAGGTTCAGGGGGTTTTGACCTTATGAGGAAGGTTTTGTCTACACAGACAACCACTTCATCGGACGCATCTTCTCCCTCCCTTAAGGAGCCGCTCTCTGTTTCTGTTCCCACGACACATCCAAAGCGTGGAGCACCATTGTCTCAGCCATCCCTAGAGGATGCCCCCTGTTCCTCGGAGGCCTCACCGGAATCTTCCTCTGATGAGGTCCCGAGGAAAAGATTGTGCAAGAGGAGGCACTTAGACTCCCCACAGGAATCTCTAACTTCTGACACTGACTTGGATGAGTCAGAGGGGTCCCCAAAATCCCCCTCCGAGGATGTCTCATTTGCGGACATCTTGGAGATATTAAAACAGAGGGGTGATTGGCAGTCCCTAGCCCCCACTGAGGACGAGTCGGTGTTGCTGAAGGCATTTGATGCTCAACCTTCTACCTCCTGGGTTACTCCGCCCTTCGATGGGTTAATGGATTTGATTGCTCGAAGGGCGTGGGAGACACCGGACACAGTGGAACCAGTCCCTCGAAAACCAAGTAAATTTATTACCGCTCCCCAGGACAAGACCTATCTCTCAAAAGGAGTCCCGGTTGATACTATGGTGGTGGCCGCAGCCACTAAAAAGGAGATGTCGGAGTCTTCCTCTTCTGTTCATCCTCCTAATAAGGATTCTAGGACTATGGACAGATAAGGGAAGCGAATTTTTAGTTCAGCGACTTTTTCCATGCGTTCGCTAAACTATTTGACACATTTTACACGACTACAGAGGGATCTCATCAAGGAGCTGAGAGATACCCTCCAGGGTAACACAGATGCTGCTGTTTCAGATAAGATAACAACACAACTTAACACCCTTACCTCCGTAGTGAACTCGTCCATGAGGCTCATCTCGTATGCGGCTGAAGGGTCGAGTAGGGCCGCAGCTTCAGCGATTGCTTTACGAAGACAATCCTGGATGCGGCTGTGCTCTTTTGCGGAAGCCTTCAAGCCTTCTTTTGCCAACGCCCCCTTTGATGGTGCCACTCTTTTTGGGCCCAAAGTGAAAGAGACATTAACTCGGTGTAAGCAGGAAGGAAAGACTCTGTCTGCTGTTGGAGTCCGTTTTTCCGTTCCATCCAGACCATACCCCAAAGGGCAACAAGGCGGAAAAATGTGGTTCCGTAGAACTCAGGGATCTTTCCAGGCCACACAGAGTGAACCCCCCCAGAGGCAGAGGTGGGGGCAGACATGGAAGACGCTGCCCTGGCGGCAGAGGGGGTCCGCAGAACCAAGGTGACAGGGATACTATCCCTGGTAAGCCTTTCCAGCACTCCTGAATGGGGGCCCGACTGTCCTGCTCTGGAGGCAGTCGGGGGTCGCTTGGCTTTATACCCACAGGCCTGGCAAACTCTCACCTCAGACTCCTGGGTAAAAAGCATTGTAACCAGAGGATACAAAATACCCCTTATGTCAACTCCACCCCAACAAAGAAGGTCTCCAGATGTGCCACCCCGTCTGCGAGGCCAAGCGGCAATAGAAATTTCAAAGCTGCTCAAAAAAAAGAGTCATTCAGCCAGTCCCGGCGGACCAAAGAGGATCCGGAACTTACTCAAGGTTCTTTTTAGTTCCAAAAAAGACAGGGGACTGGAGACCCATTTTGGATCTCAGCAATCTCAATACCTTCATGAAGAAGGAAAAGTTCCGGATGGTCATGCTTCAATCGATCCTTCCATTTTTGCAGAAGGACGACTGGATGTGCTCGATAGAGCTCAAGGACGCGTACTACCACATCAAGATGGCCAGAACATCCAGATATCACCTGCGCTTCCGGCTGGGAGCCAGTCATTTTCAATTTTGAGCCCTGCCCTTTGGGCTCACCTCAGCCCCCAGGGTATTCACCAAATGCATGGCAGTGGTAGCGTCTCACTTGAGATGTCTAGGATTCCGGGTGTTTCCCTATCTGGACGACTGGCTCCTCACCGCCACCACTGAGCGTCTCCTCATACAAGCAAGAAACTATACAGTCAACCTTTGTTCCCACCTAGGGATTTCCATAAACTTCAAAAAATCTGTCTTACTGCCCTCACAGCATATTTCATTCATCGGAGCGGACCTAGATACGCGCTTAACATTGGTAAAGCTCCCTCAAGTAAGGGCTTCATCCCTCAAGGAACAGGTTATTCTTCTGCTGCAATGCAGGAAAGCCCCGGCCAAATTGGTGTTGAAGGTTTTGGGACTCATGGCAGCGTCCCTGATTGCGATTCCTATGGGAAGATTGCACATGAGGCTCCTCCAATGGCTGCTGTTCACTCAGTGGTCATTCCAGCAGTTACCCCTAATGTACGAGATTCTGATAACAGATTCTTGCAAGCGAGACCTCTCATGGTGGGTGTCCAGCCAGGATCTCACTATGGGTCGTCCATTTGTTCTACCAAATCCAACGGCCACTATAACCACGGACGCTTCCCTGATACGGTGGTGGGGACTTTTTCAGGGAAGAACAGTCCAAGGGGAATGGTCCAACATGGAGTACAACCTGCACATAAATGTTCTGGAAATGAGGGTGGTGTTCTTGGCGTTGCAACACTTTCAACCCCTCCTACCTCTAGGAACAGTAGCAGTTCAGACAGACAACATGTCTGTAGTCTGGTACATAAACAAACAAGGGGGAACCAGATCTTACCCATTATGCAGAGAGGCCATGAGAATTTGGCAATGGGCAGAGTCCACAGGTCACTTTCTGATAGCAACGCACATCCCGGGGTCATCCAACGTCATTGCGGACAGGTTGAGCAGAGCCATCCTGTTACCTGATGAGTGGTCCCTCAAACTACAAGTGGCGGAAAGAATTTTCCAGAAATGGGGCCAGCCTTGCTGCGATCTATTCGCCTTCCTGATGAGTACCAAATGCAGAAGCTATTTTGCCCTTCTACCCCCTCCAGGGGATGTCCCCAGGGACGCACTGATACACAATTGGCCCCCGGGTCTCCTATATGCATTCCCACCTACCCCCTTGATTCCCAAATTTCTTCAGAAAGCCATGAATCTGGAAAGGACAATTATACTCATAGCCCCATTCTGGCCTTGACAGATATGGTTCCCCTTTCTTCGAGCCCATCAAACAGAGGAACCTTGGATCCTGGACCCAGTACCAGATCTACTGACACATTCGTCGGGAGTTCCTCACCCGTCTCTTCTATCCCTCAAACTAGCAGCTTGGCTGCTCCACTTCCCCGCCTAGCCAGGTCTGATCTACTTTCTCCGGCAGTTCAGCACATTTTGGTTGCCTCATAAGGCTTCCACCACAAAACTCTACAAGAGTAAATGGAAACGCTTTGTGTACTGGGCATCTAGTCAACACTTGGACCCCCTGGTTGCTCCTTTACATAAAGTTCTAGAATTTCTTTCCATCCTTTTCCACGAAGGAGCCTCTACTTCCACACTAAGAGTGCAGTTGGCTGCCATATCCAACTTCCATGTTGGTGAGGACAGTTCTTCTATTATGTCCCACAGGCTTTGTAAGGCTTTTATGAAAGGTTCCTTCCATCTTTGACCGCCCGTCAGAGACCCTTTATTCCCATGGAATTTAAATTTGTTGTTGTCACAACTAATGTTACCACCCTTTGAACCAGCCTCTTCTTGCCTCCTGAAGTTTCTGTCATGGAAGACTCTTTTTCTTGTAGCGGTTACTTCAGCTCGGAGAGTGTCAGAGCTGCAAGCACTGTCAATTAAACCGCCTTACTTAATTTTTCACCCAGATAGAGTTTCTTTACAAACAAATCCGTCCTTCCTTCCTAAGGTATGTTCTGTCATAAATATTAATCAGTCCATTGAACTCCCTACTTTCTTCAAGAACCATACCAGCAAGTTGGAATATATGTTGCACAAGTTAGATGTCCACAGACAGCTCAGATTTTATTTAGACAGGACTAAAGACTACAGAAAAACAGATCAACTTTTTGTTGCATTTGCAGACAATAAAAGGGCATGGCAGTTACAAAGCGTCGCTTTCTAAATGGCTTACTGATTGTATAGCCTTTGTGTATTCTAAGTCAAATCAGGCCTTGCCCACCAAACCAAAAGGCCATTCTACTAGGTCTGTCTCCACTTCCTTGGCTCATGCAGCTCGCCTGCCTTTGGACACGATTTGTGCAGCAGCCACGTGGTCTAAACCACATACTTTCATCGCTCATTATAGGGTTGACAAAGCCTCCAAAGACAGGACATCTTTTGGTTCCACTGTGCTCAGGAACGTTCTTCCATGAGTCACTCAGGGTGACGGAGCTAGGGACGCTACCCGTGTGTAAGAACAAACAGCGAGATTGAACACTCTCACATAAAGAAGTTATGTTCTTACCATAACGTTCCATGTGGAGTGTTCATCTCGCCTTTGTTCTTATAATCCCCCCCTTCCCTCCCTCACGTGTTTGGAAGAATGAGTAGGACTAGGGTCTGGTCCACATGTCTTTACCTCTTCCGGGTATATTTCGTTACCCTTAGTTAATTTGTCAGTGAGATGGTGTCTCTGAATTTTTTTTGTGGCAGTATGTAGCCTTAGCACCTCAGGGTTATTGTTAGTCTGGTTTGCTTGCAAACTAGATCTGAGTAATGGCAGGGAGGATTGTGGGATATAGCCTGGTCTCGAGCTTCTCTAACATGCAGAGCTTTGCTATGCGGCCGACTCGGAGCCGAGGATCAGCTCCGAACCCTTGTGTAAGAACAAAGGCGAGATGAACACTCCACATGGAATGTTATGGTAAGAACATAACTTCTTTATTCTGAGCATCAAGTGAATGTTCAGTCAGAGAAAAATAACAATAAGAAAGACTTTATTACTGTACAAAAAGAGGAAGAATCCGTATCTGCTCAGAGTCCTAAATCTATTTCTCCTAGTATAATACAAAAGCTGAAGTAAGAGAAGAGTGGAGGTGACAATTATTTGTAAGTTTTGAAAAATAAAACTAAAAATAATTTTTTCTAACATATTATTTACAGAGCGAAAGCAACCTAGAAAGGAAAAAGAAAGTGAAGGTGCGGCACTCAAACCAAGACACAAAAAGAGCAACTTAAAGAAGAAAAGACAAATGAGAGGGCAAGATAGCCTTGGACCTCAGTGATTTTCCTGTTGAAAAAAATACAGGAACTCTAAAGAGAAAAAAAGGATAACATTCATCAAGACTACAAGAGGAAAGAATAAAAACAAATCAATAAGTAAGTAAATAAAGTAGAGATAACAATTCACACTAATGAACACAGGTAAGAGTTAATTGTTTTAGCAGAAGTACGAAGCACAGAAACTTTGGCGACTGTATTGGTAAGATTGGAGGCTGATTCCTTTTAACAGATGACAGACCGACATAAAGAAATTTCAGAGCTGCCTGACTTGTGAACAGACCAAGCAAACTTTTAAAGATCATTATGGAAAAATGATTCTTTTAGCTAAGGGAACTAGAATTGTATATAGAAGTTCATCAACTTCTAGTGTTAAAACCTTTTAGAAAACTAACCACGAGGTTAGCACATAGTCATGTACTAACTAGTAGGCCACCTAGGAATTACACTACTAAAGTATAGCTCTTAACATGATTTTATTGGTCAAGAATAATGACAGAAGTTTATTAAGCCCATACTGGATGCCAGAATAATGACAGAAGACAGACCCTCAGCCACATTTCAAAAAGTCTTTGTTCCCAGATCCCACAACAAAGATTCAATTTGAATGTTTTACTATGGAGCAGATATGAAGTGGGGAATAGTATGGCTATGGAAAGAAGGGGGTGATACCCTGAGGGAATAAACATGGTCAAACGGTGTTGCAAATGCATTGTTAGGATCTGGAATACTGAACAAGTTAAAGAATATAGCAAAGAGGTGGTGGACAGAAGAAACAAGGAATGGGACATTGAAAGTATTTGGAAAGGATATAATTATAATATCAAATTAGAGGGATGATTGGGGAAAAGGTGTTACCTGAAATAACCTGTAGATGTAGGAGTGATGAAAGAAAAAATGCACTAGCATGTGATTATTTAAGCAGACAGTCTTCAGTGGCAAATACCAATTAGATACATGGGATAGATTTGAAGGTAGGTAGTAATGATAATAATTTGTAATTTCTAACTGTTAATGTTATGTTTTATCATGTCAAACAGTACAAATATCTGACTAATTTTCAATAAATTATTTCTCTGTGAGGCTGTGTTATAGATATTGTCCAGAGCATGATGTTTGACCTCCTGTGTTGGTTCTGATGCTGTAATGTACACCAACAAAATAGGAAGCTATTATTTTCATTTAAAACTTTTGAATGCAGGGGAAATTAACAACACTACTAATATCAGTTGTCTTGAGAAAATTACATGTCTTGATTTGTGTCTGAATTATCTGGGATTTGCTATTTTTACCTGGACGGATGGTGTACTAAAACACAAATTAAAAATCATTGTAGTCAGTGAGCTTGAGAGCTAAGGCAAAAGTCTCCTAGTTTTGCAAAGTATCATGTGACATATTCAACAGGTCTTTCCTACTGCCACCTGCAGTCCTAAAGCAATATTAAAGAACTGACTTTACTTCTGCTGTCCTGCTGTCCTCCAGCACTGCTGTACAGCAAAGATCTGCAACACACACTGCCTCCCATCTTACACAGCAACCAGTAAATTCAGTGCTGATTCAACCAAAGAGTCAAACAATATTTCTAATATAAGAAGTAAAGGTGAATGCAGGCAATTAGAAGTACCCAACACTTCCACTCTTTGCTGTCTCCACAGATCTCGTGTGTTCATGCAAGGATACCCATGATATTGAGTTGTTCCTTAAGATGCAGTGTTAATGAAAGTCATTCACTCACAAAGGACAGTTATACACACATTTTGAAACTGAAATGAAAGGCAAAACCCAGAAACTTGGTTATTTGGTTGATGTTACTTGAAAGACAATTGTGTTGTGCCAACATTCAGTTGGAATTCAGATCATCCTATCAGATAAATGAATTAGAGGTTCCTTTATGGCATCATCTAGAAAACATCAAAGGATTTCTATATGCTTTCAAGAGTTAAGCATACTCTGCATTTAGCCTTACAATCAGTATAATCCTGCAACATGTTTTAAACATAATAGTGGCCAAATCAGTTGAATACTTTTTGTGGGCTGTGATTTAACTCCAACAATTCCTGTTTGTACAATAATTTGCTGAGCAAGCCACTAAGCCAAATTAAAGAATGAAGTCTGCTGTGAAAAAAAAAAAAAGACACGTCATTAAGTATAGCTTTGTTTACAGTTTTAAAAAGATCATATGAAAACGTGGTAGTGCTTATGGTGTGTGTGTATGTTAAAACTCTGCAATACATTTTTTGTTACACATAACACTAAATATTTGACTGTATTCAGATGGTGATCTTCAAAGAGGGTGAATAGCACTTAACATGTTTCTGTCCTTCCTGTCTTCTGCAGTCAGTGAACAGTTGTGGATGAAGGAAATGGCAGTGCAAATTGTGAACTCTTTGTGGAATGAAGACTGCACCCACGATTATAAATCATGAATTATGGTGTTAACATGTAGCCTGTTCTACTGTGGGCGCCAAATATTTATATATATATATATATATATATATATATATATATATATATCAGATAATCAACATATTTTGTGATTACCTGACATAAAAGGATACTTTGAGGTTTGGGTAGTATGACAAAGGACACCAATAACTACAAGTATATTCTAATAATAACATGTATCATATCCCATAATTCAAAGCACCATCCCAAATGCATAATCACACAGTTTTGAAAATAAAAACATTTCAGTCAGTACACACACACTCACACACATACATCTATTTATATAGAAAGTCACTGAAACCCAGCCTAAATTATTTCTTGTAAACCTGTATATACTTTCAATACTGTTTATAACCTGATTAGGTAATATCAGTCTGTCAGCAACCCTGGTTTAGTTACAGCCCCCTGAGATCTGCTTTGAGTATAGAATCACTATGGCCAGCAGATCAGTTATCTACAGGCTGCAGAATGTATAAATGAATCAGACTAATGGATGCTACTGAGTCTAAAAGACTAAGCACTTTTATAAAATGTCCTGCTTTCCTTTTCTTAGAAGCAGTGGGAAACAAATTATCTACACCTTGGCATGATCACAGTTGGTCCATGCAAAGGGAAGTGTAAGGATTCCATCCTTTCATCATAAGTACAAGGCATCAGCTTTGGGGGTTACATTTTATGATGAAACAAATAAATCAGGACAGATGGGAAGTTTGTATTTCTGAGGTAATCTTTCAGATGAGTTCAGATTGCTTTAATGGTTCTAATGGTGAATGTTAAAGCAACTGTAATGTCCCTAAAACAGAAACATAAATTCCATCTGTATTCTACCCACATTTTTCTTACACATTAAATATCTCACAAAGTCATCTCAGCAAATAACACATCAAGGACATAAATAAGTCTATTTGGATAGCAAGTGTCCATCCAGCCTTCTATCCATGCATCAGTTTTCAATATCCACTTTGTCCATTTAGGTGTTTTGGGGAAGCAGACCCTATCCTGGCAAGCAGAATGTGTAAACTTCTAGAAAAAAAGTAGCTTAAACAGACAAAATCCAATCTACTTTTCTTAATAAAGTTACTGCAAAACTCTACTCACTGAAAGATATCAATAAAAACATCTATATATTAAATTACAAATTGACAACACACAAGCTTTCACACACTAGATGTTTCTTTATAGATATGAAGCAGTGGGTGAAAGGCAGGAACCAGTTCTGGATGGGATGCCAGTCTATTGTAGGATGCATGTGCGTGCACGCACACACACACACACAATCCTGAAACTAATTTGTATCAGTTCACTTACACACACACACACACACACACACAATCCTGAAACTAATTTGTATCATCAGTTCACTTAGACACACACACACACACACACACACACACACACACACACACATACACATTGTATCATCAGTTCACTTACAGACACACACACACAATCCTGAAACTAATTTGTATCACCAGTTCACTTACACACACAGACACACACACACACACACACACACACACACACATTGTATCATCAGTTCACTTACAGACATGTTTTAGGATGCAAAGGAAAACTAGAAATCTCCAAATAAATCCATGCACAGAAGTATGATGTGAAACTCTGCATAGAAGACCCCCGACAAGAATCAAACCAGAGATCCAATCATTGAGAGGCAGCAGTGCCAACTACTACATCACTGTGTCACCATATAAATGACAATATTTTAAGATCACAGAAGAGCCAGATGCAATAACTGCGTAACAAACTTTACCAACCAACACAAATGGTGAGAATGAAAGATATCACCCAACCGGCCGAATGTGACAACTTGTGAATATCATTACTGAAAAATGTCTTGCTTATTGTATTTAAGGCAGTATACATCCTTTTCCTTCACATTAAACATTATTATTATTTCAAATTCATTCACCTAAGACATATAAGAAAACCTTGAGACTTCCCTTTATCTATCCTGTTATCTCAATCACTTTCCCATTTACTGCACATATTTGACAGCCCTCTGACCTCAACTTATAAACACCACACACAAATTATCCACATAAGTGAAAACTTTTTAGTCTTTCCATTCCTGGTGCATTCAGGGAACTCACATCCACATATTCTGCAGCAGTTTTAACAAATCTTTTTCATGTAAGCTACTTACAAAAGTGGATTTAAGGGATATCTCTGAAGAATATCCTATTTTACATAGAAGAACTTATCCAACATTCCATTAACTGACACACTTGTGTCTCATTCTATCCCACTTTTCAACTACTTAACCATCCGATAGATCACTTAGAAGTGTCTAATTTATCTTACTTCCATTGTAACCTCCCTTACTTTAGATAATTATTTTTTATGCTGTAATATACAAGTATACGTCTCTCCCTGTTCTAAAATATCCTGCAACATTCTTAAGAAAACCCTTAGAACTGCATCTCTTTACCTTGTAATTATGAACCTTACTACTTGCCATAGGTAATCAGCCTACCAGCCTATTCCAGGAAAGCATTGTAATCAGTACCAGTCTCATATTTAACAAAGAAGCAGGAGTGCACTTACATATATCCTGTAAGAAGAATGCCTTGACAACTTTCACATTCTCTTGTTCTAAGTGATTTGTACATATATGCACCAGTTCGTGGGTATACTGCCACATTTTTTTTTGCCAGAAGCAGAATCAAGTCCTTTGCTCTAATCACGTTAAACCTAGAGTTACCTTCAACACAGGAAGAACTCTTTCTTAGCCTTATTTAATCCTCATTTTTCTCTCTAAATACATTATTCTCTATCACTTTATCCAAAATGACTTCTCTAAGATAATCCTCCCTCTTTTTTTTCTTCCTCCTCCCCACCCACATAATCTGATCCACTAATAGATTCGTAGGTACTTACTAAGTTATTGGCCCAAGTGGGTCTTTGTAAGCCTCACCATGTATTCCCATGAAGTGTGTTTAGCTCTTGTATTTAAGTGTGAATACGCCAGGGCCAGGCAGACATTTACGTTACCCCTATCCATTATGGACAAGGGTGCTAGACCATAGGTGAATTTGTGGTTTCTTATCCATATTACATTTGAATAGAGTAAGGGAAGAAATCTGCTTTATGTGAAGAGAAAGATGATTTCGAAGTAGTAATATTAACTGTGATATATATCTGTCCTTCCAAAATGTTCGATTTATTTGCAGAAGAAGTTTACATCTCTTGAGCAGATGTTTATAGCACCATTGGACGTCCAAATGTGAAGTAGATCTGAAAGGATAGGATCTACTGAGGCTTTATACAAGAGACAGAGATCATGCTTTAGTAACCTGTATGATCTGTGAGGTTCTATACTCGAAGCAGAGAACATCCTTCGGTAACCTGTATGATCTGTGAGGTTCTATACTTGAAGCAGAGAACATCCTTTGGTAACCTGTATGATCTGCTGTGGCTCTATGCATGAGGCAAAGATCATCCTTCATTAACCTGTATGATCTGCTGAGGAACTATACAAGAGACAGAGATCATCCTTCAGTAACCTGTATGATCTACTGAGGTTCTATGCATGAGGTAGAGGTCATCCTTCAGTAATATGTATGATCTGCTGAGGTTCTATGAATGAGGCAGAGATCATCCTTCAGTAACCTGTATGATACTGTCAAAAAGGACAAGGCTTTGGGACAGTCACTATAGATTTTATGACTTGGGCCTTTGATTTTCTTTGTGAGAAAATGTTATGGTCATCCATGTTGTATAAAGTGTTTGGACAGATACATACTAAAAGGGGCATTATACTCATTGATCAGCTTTATAAGTGCCAAATACTTTGTATAATCACATCCCTGGACATGGATGTTATACCCTTACTGACCAGGTGTACAACAACAAAGGACTTTCTTACAATAATGGATACATGGTGATCAAAAGACTATAATACGTGTTCATCGTTAGTTTACCTATATTTTCTAAATAACTCTCCATCAAATCTTCATCAATAAACTCAGTAAACCCTAATTGTAGGATTTTTCACTTTTATTCTCAATGTTCATAATCTGTATTCACCAAGTAATGTTGCCTCATTTTTAAGAATTTCCCATACCTTAAAACTGCGTGCTGCTAAACCTGGATCCTTCAGCACTGATGGGTTTAATTTCTGCAGCCTCCTTTTGTCTACTGTTTGACTGAGCCGCTCAGTTAACTAAAAATTACTCTAAAGTCACCCCTGAAAAGGGATTGTATGCCAGTCCAGTGGGTTATCTGATTAACAACATTTTTGTTTTGTGTGTGTTATAGCCATCTTTCTACCATGTGGATACTTTCTTGTTCTGAATTTATATCTTTGAAACTCTGCTTTTGAGTTATCATACTAGGTTGTAATGCGGTCATATATATAAGAGATTAGGTAATAAACAGTGTTTTGATAGGAACACTTTAACGTACACAGGACTGTAGTGTGAACATTTTTCAGGCTTGTCATGCAGATTTCTGTCTATATCCACAAACCATTTCTATATGTTTCATAAATAGTCTTACATTGAACTTCCAAGATGGCTGCACACTGAGCAACACCTTGAATTCAGCTTTCCCAGTGAGAAAAAATAAACAGAGATATAAGGGCTAGAACTTTTGCAAGTTTTAGTAAATTCAGTGACTGGCTAGAAAGAACATCAGCTAAAAAAGGTGAAGAGAAAATACTGATTGGGAAGAATCCTGCAGCTGCTCTGCAAAAAGTAGTTCAAGCCATGGCTATCATGCAAGACATGGCTTCTAGTAATCTAGAGGAGAAAAATAAGTCAGATATGTTCAGAGCTGATTAATTAAAAACACAAATAACAAAAAGTTAGAAAACATGGAAGAAGCTTTAAACATATACTCAGATGAGCTGATAGAACTGCAAAACTCAGAGGTTGAAATGGAAAAAAAGGCTGTCTGTGTATGAAACTGTTCAAGAAAAGATGTTTTAAAAATGATAGAATTAGAGGACAGAGCATGTAGGGTAAACCTGAGATTTTTTGCTGTGCCAGAGGAACTGGAAGGAACAGACTGTATTAATTTTGCGAAATCTCAAATAAGTAACTGGACTGGTATTTCACATCAAGATGTGTTAATTGAAATGGCATATCATATGTATGCTTCAAAAATGGCCAAAAGAAAGCAGCCAAGATCTGCACTGGTAAAGATGCAATCCTACCAGCAGAAAGAATTGATCCTGACTAAACTGTGGCACAAGGGCAAAGTATTAAAAACTGGAGACAGGAGAGTGTTTGTGGAAAATTATTATTCACTGTAAACTAGGTTGAAGAAAAACAAATTTATCCCAGCAATCAGGGAGTGTGAAGAGGCAGGTGTGAGATTCAAGCTGCTATATCTAGCCATCTTCAGAATATTTTTCCTGGAGGATCAAAGTCATTTTTTTTAATTTAGAATAGACTATGGAGGAAATACAAAAAATTGTTCACCCAAAACTGAACCATCAAGCAGAATGGGACTCTGTTTCTGATTCTTCTGATAAAAAAGCTTATAGAGATACTTTGCCATTGAAACCTTTTCCAGTGTTCCAAGGGAAAAGGTTTGAGAGAGATAGAAAAGTACAAAAACTGACTAGAAGAATTGGGAGTACCATGGACTTGAACTGGAGTCTGGAGTTGTGACATAGAGATGAACTTGAAGATCACCAGCAACATTGAAATTAATGAATAAATGTGAGACTATAAAGCATCAGTCACATTTATGAAATATACCTTTACAAAAAAAAATTGGAAAGATTTTACTTTTGCTGACTTTGTTAAACTTGTGAGGGACTGAAATGTACATGTCCCACTTCATGTCATAATTGTTTAGGAGGACAGTGAAGGGAAGGAGAAAAAAAAGTAACTGTAAGTAAAGAATTTATTTTTTAGCAGTATTTGTATAAAACATTTCATGATATAAATTGCGTGATTTATAACAAAGCATTTTGGTTATTGTATGTAAATATACTAATGTGTAAACAACTGCCTTTTTATTCTTTCCTTTCTTCATTTTTTAGTTTTATCAAATGTAGGAATTATAATGTAAAAAGAGAAGAATGGCTGGACAAATGCATATTTAAGTTCCATATGTTGTAATCCTGAGTTGTTGAGGGGGGAATGGGGTGTTCAAGTGCACAGTTTTAATATATGTAGACTTAATACTGTCTCTCTTACATTTTCCTAAATGAATGTCTGGGTTAAGGCCTTTGGCTAAATCAAAACACAATTTTTGTGTAAGCAAGTAAGGAGGAGGAGACTGAATGTAATGAAGTTTTTCTTTGGAAAATAAATGTTCAGTGTTACTTGAGAATATTTGAAAAAACTTAAAGGCCCCTGAGTGGATCACACCATAAGCTCCATACCTCTCGAAGAACTGTGCCATTGAATTGTAGAACCAAGAGTTGTTTTATTTCCAAAACAAAGTTAAGCACTTTCATCTCAGTTATACAATAGAGATTTTTTCAGAACTGAAAAGCATTCATTGATCAAGCAATTTATAGCATGACAAACATTAATTAACAACCAAGAATACTGCTTCTATGGGATGTGACAGTATCCCTGACTGTGTTCTACATGAACTACAGAGTAAACTGGCACCTCACCTGTGTGCCCTGTTCACTCACAGCCTCATCTCAGGCTTTGTCCCTACCAAATGGCACACTGCTGTAGTCACCCCTCTCCACAAAGGAGGAGCGACTACATAACCTGGGAACTATCGCCCCATTAGCCTGACAAGTCTGATATGCAAAGCTATGGAACACATCATTATGGACTTAAGAAACAAGGATATAAGGAATCTCAAAACTCTGGATCTCCCACAGGTTGGTTTTGTGAAAGGTAGATCATGTCTGCTCAACTTGGTTGACTTTGTTGAGTCAGTTACCAGAGTTGTGGATGAAGGCAAGGTGGTTCATACAGCCTACCTTGATCTGGCCAAGCCTTTGATACCATTCCCCACTCAAGAATCATAGAAAAACTCACTAATCTAAGCTATATATAACTAGGTGGGTTGCAAATTGGCTCACAGATAGAGTCAGCTACTTTCACATTGTGGATTCTAAGTCAGACTGTCGATCAGTCATGAGTGGAGTCCCACAATGATTGGTCCTCGGTCCTCTTCTTTTTGGTATCTACTTCTCAGAAGTCCAGTTCAACACAAAGGGACTCTGGCTGACAAAGTTCAAAGACGATTGCAATTTGGGATCCATTATTAACTCCCCAAGTGATGTTGACATCCTACAGAAAGGCCTCACGGAGACTAACAACTGGTGTCCGAACCATGGCCTTAAGCTCAATGCCAAAAAATGTGTCATCATCCCCTTTGGGGAAAAACCCATTTCCCATGAACTACCACATCGATGGTAGTCCACTGAACACAGTAGGCAATATAAGAGATCTGGGAACACAGGTTAACAGCAACCTCTCTTTTGACCACCGCACTGCCACTGTGGTCAGAAAGTCCTTCTATGTGGCACATCTCATTACTAAGGGTTTTGCATCCAGGAAGAAAGAGGTCATTGTTTCCCTCTACTTTTCCCTCATTAGGCCAGTCACGGAGTACAGTGACCCATTTGGCATGTACCTCACCAGACATCTTCAACAACTGGAGAGGCCACAAAATTACCTTACAAAGAGGATTCTAGGCCTTAAACACTTGTCCTATATGGACAAACTCAAAAAAACTCCAACTATTCTCTGTCTCATATCGCCTACTTACAGGTGATCTCTGCTTGACTTATAAAGCCATGTCTGACCCAACTCTGTTAGAAATGCTACATCCAAAGAAATCCCAATCCCTCCACACCACATACTCCAGAGACCTCAACCTCATTACCACAATCAACAAAACATGCTGGAGGGACAGGTTGATAACCCATAGGCTGCCCATGCTATGGAATAGACTTCTCATACATGTCAAACAGAGCACCTCACTGGCCCTCTTCAAGAGAAATCTTGATGAATGGCTGGGAAATAGAAAATTGACCCTGGGGATCACTCCAGTAACTCTACTCGACAGAGGCACTGGAAACTAAGGTCGGGTGGCACGATCCAGGGTAATTCTGTGGGCTAGGCTTGTAAAGGCTCCAGGGCCATTAGCCTAGTACACACCTATGAACATTTTTTCTCTCTTTTAAAGACATAGTAACATACAAAGTATAAGGATAAAATGATTGATACCACAGTATAAGGACAAAATGATTGACTTCAACAACTGGCTAAGTTTCTGGTGTCATTCAAAGGGGATCCAGTATCTGCTTGGGACGACATGGTCAACAAACCACGATGCTTTGCCAGAGATGGTCTGCACCTTTCACCCCTGGGATTCAGGTTACTGGCTAAGCTCTTGCCACACCTATAGTGCCTTTTTTAGGCAAGGCTCAAAGGACAAAACCACCACTGTAACAGATATAAGCATGCAAAATCTGAAGGTAATGCTACTCAATGCTAGAAGTCTAAACCTCAAAATGCACTCTCTTGAGGCACTCCTAAAGATGGAGAACATCAATATCTGTGCAGTAACTGAGACCTGGTTCAAGGCTCCAGAGAGCACCCCTGCAATACCAGACTACAACTCTTACCACACTTTTTCAGCCATGAAACCAGGACCAAAGAACTAAAGGTAGAGGAGTCCATATTCACACCTCCAGGCTAGTTGCCCAACACAATGCATTGGAAATTCTACAGGTGCAACTAACACTAGGTAAGACTGCAGTCCAAATTGCAGCTTGCTACAGATCCCCCACGATTCTCACTACTCCTTTCTAAACATACTAGAAAATATTAAGATACAACCAAACACCCTAATAGTGGCTGATTTCAACTATCCTGTCATTAATTGGGAAAACTACTCAGGTACCAACACCTTTGCCCAACAGTTCTAGAAATTCATAAATTCCAATGCCCTGGACCAACTAATTCATAGTCCCAGCAGGGGCTCAAATATCCTAGACTTGGTCATTGCCAGCATAGGAGATAGATGCTCTACATCAGTGGTCACCCCCTCGTTGGTCAGGTCTGACCATAAGCTAATCCCCCTTGACATTCACATGTCACCCCTGAGTAGGGAAACCTCCATAAAAAACTTTTCCAAAGCCAACTTCATGCTACTCAAGTCAGATGTGACTAACTTCATGACATCCATGCAGATGGGAACTGAAAGTTCGAACGCTGAATCCTACACTAAGGCACTGTACGAACACATGCACTCAAGCATGAATCGTGCCATTCCAAACAGAACAAAGATGGTCTCCTCCAAACAAATGAACCCAAACTGGTGGTCCCCTGCCTTAAACAAAACTATACAACAGAAGAAGAAACTGTTGCAGAAAAGAGGAAATTCCCAGGATGCAAAAAACTCCCTTACTAGCCACAGTATGAAGCTGAGATCCCTCATAAAATCTTCCAAAGCTAGTTACAAAAATAAAATTGCCAAAGATTCCAAGGACATCCACAAGGCATTCTATAGTTATGTCAAGAATCTAAATGGCAATCCTCAGATCTGCTCTGAGCTACAATAGAATGGCAGTAAATATACTAATCCCAAGGATATTGCCAATATCTTGGCAGATCAATTCATTGCCAACTTCACCACCCTCTCACCCCCTAAAGGGCCCATCTCAGTATCAAAAGATTGCCAAAATCCGGTAATCATGGCCACACAGGTAAAAAGCGCACTCTCCAAAGCTAATAATACAGCATCCATGGGACCAGATGACATCCCAGGCTGTGTATTACATGAACTACAAAATGAACTGGCACTTCACCTAAGTGTCATGTTTAATCATAGCCTCACTTTACGCTTCGTGCCCAATAAGTGGCGCACAGCTACAGTTATCCCACTCCACAGGGGGGGGGGATTCACCTTGGATCCCAGGAACTATCGCCCCATCTGTCTGATGAGCCTGATCTGCAAAGCCATGGAACGCATTATCATGGACCTTATAAACAGACATTGGCAACCTTCAAACACTGGACCCCACCCAGTTTAGTTTCGCAAAGGGCTGATCTTGTCTCCTCAACCTACTTGACTTCTTTGAATCAGTCTCCAGAGCCATGGACGAGGGTAAGGTGGTCCACACAGCCTACCTGCATCTTGCCAAGGCCTTCGATACCATACCCCACTCTGGAATCATAGATAAACTTACTAAGCTGGGCATTAATCCCTACATCACTCGATGGGTTGCCAACTGGCTTACTGACAGAACCCACACTGTAAAAGTAGCCAACTCAAAATCCAGCTCCAGACAAGTGACAAGCAAAGTACCTCAGGGTTCAGTCCTGGGACTGCTCTTGTTTGGCATCTACTTCTCTGAAGTACAGGCCAGCACTAAGGGACTCTGGCTAACAAAGTTCATGGATGACTGCAAACTGGGAGCCATTACTGAATCCCCAAATGATGTGGATATTCTGCAAAATGGCCTTACAGAAACAGACGCTTGGTGCCAGAGCCATGGTCTCAAGCTCGATGCCAAGAAATGTATAGTTATCCCCTTTGGGAAAAAACATGTACCCATGAATTACCAAATAAGTGGCAGTACACTAAACACCAAAAGTGTGATAAGTGACTTAGGGACACAGGTGGACAGTGGTCTCACCTTCAATAACCACAAAAGTCAGGAAATCCTTCTATGTGGCACACCTCATCCCTAAGGGTGTTTCATCCAGAAAAAAAAGGAGGTCATTGTCCCACAGTACTCAACTGCAGTGGTAGTGCTGTGGAAGCATTGTTACCTCACAGTAAGACGTTGTCCTGTTCGATTCTCAGCTAGAGCGTCTTCTGTGTGGAGACATGCGGGAATGGGCGTACCTTCATTGAAGGTTGTGCATCAGGGCCGGCAACTTGGCACGCAAAAATCTACTGCCAATCATTAGCAGACTGGAGTTCCACTGTGGTGACCCCTAACTGGGAAATGCCGAAAGACACAACACAACACAACATTGTCCCACTGTACTCACCCCTCATTAGACCCATTATAGAGTACAATGCCCCGTTTGTTATGTACCTCACAAGACATCTGCAACAACTGGAAAGGCCCCAGAAATACCTCACTAAAAGAATCACAGGCCTAAAGCAGATGCCCTATGCTGACCATCTAAAATAACTCCAGCTATATTCTGTCACATATCGCCTACTCAGAGGCGATTTCTGCTTAACATTCAAGGCCATGTGAAACCCAGTGCTGTTGGACATGCTACACTTAAAGAAATCCCAATCCCTCAGAGCCACATACTCCAGGGATCTAAACATGTTCATCACAATGAACAAAACATGCTGGAGGGATAGGTTCCTGACCCAGAGACTCCTCATACTATGGAATAGACTGCCCATACATGTCAAGATGAGTGCCTCTTTGGCCCTCTTCAAAAGGAACCTTGATGATTGGATGGGAGATAGGAAATTCATCCCAGGGATCACGTCAGTCACCCTGCTAGACAAAGGGCCAGGGAAGTAAATATTCTGGGAAGAAATAGCCAGGGAATTGTTATGGCTAGGCTAGCCTAGTACCAACCTATGAAACTATGAAAAACATTTAACAGAATGACTACATAAAACATAACATACAACTTAAATAATAATACTTTAACTAATCAGTAGCCCTAAATTATATAAAAATATGTAAAAATATATAAGATGTTACAAAATAAAGTATAATATATGTAATGTTAAGATATGCGAAACATGTTATAGTTCAAGAGCTCTCCCTTTAAGAACTGGGGTCAAGGAGAGAGACTCATTTATACCGGGTGGTATATTGGACTGCAGTTTTATAATCCAATACAGTTCCCTTAGCTCAAGAGACAATTCCCACCAACCACCCCTAGGATGTGTTGGTACTTGTTCCAAAATACCAGACTTAAAACATGTAAATCCATGACACTGAAGTGAGTGTTTATACAGGGGCTTATTGATGTTCTCCTTAAAAACTGCATAAAGGTGTTCATAAATCCTAGTTTAGAGCGTCTTCTGTGTGGAGACATGCGTGAATGGGCGTACCTTCATTGAAGGTTGCACGTCAGGGCTGGCAACTCGGCATGTAAAAATCTTCTGCCAATCATTAGCTGACCGGAGTTCCACTGTGGCGACCCCTAACTGGGAAAAGCCGAAAGACTCAACAACAACAACAAGTAATATAGTAACCTCCACAGGTCTGGCAAATCGAAATATATACCACACCTTTGGTGTTACAATTACCCCTTGGCTAAGTTTACTTTATAAAAACCATTAATAACAATGTTATTAAGTTCCAGAATATAATGACATTGCCTACAGACACCACATGTTGTCGTGCCTTTGTCAGGATGGGGTGATAAATAAATAAGTTGTTCAAAAAGTTCAAAGACAAAAGAACTGGAAGTGAATCTTTAGAAAAGGTGGAAATTGTGGGAACAATACAAGCAAATTAATGATTTGGAGGAGGAGTGGGATTTAAGGGAAGGCAGGAATTGAGCAATTTATGTAATGCTGGGTTGATGATTGTATAACAGAATGCATGTGATGTATGTTTGTAACTGTTAACATGGCTTGTCTTTTTTATATAAATGTATGTTTGCCTACATTTTAAGTAATAATTCAATAAAGGTGTTAAAAAATATAGTCCTACATTTACGTAGGACAGCTCCTATGCTCTGTGTGTTGATATATTTTAGAGAATTGCTTTCTGTGTTCCTTTCACGCACCTTTGTTAAAACTATCCATTTCTGCCACTGTTACAGATGTCAATTGTGTTAAATCCATGTAAGAAAAGCAAGTTTATATAACTGACCTGTAATTAATCTTGTATTTCCAGCAAACAGAAAAGCTTTTTTGTGAAGCTGAAGTGATCTCTTGGAAAACAGTGGTAGGTAGGGTTTCACATGTGATAATGCTATATCGCAGGTCATGTTGTGCCTGCAAGATAAATATTTAATATTAAAATGGTTAGAAGTTTTGTGTGTGTGTTTATGTATGTATGTGTGTGTGTGTGTGTGTGTGTGTGTGTGTGTGTGTGTGTATATATATATATATATATATATATATATATATATATGTGTGTGTGTGTGTGTATATATATATATATATATATATATATATATATATATGTGTGTGTTTGTGCATACATATATGTTGTTGAGTCTTTCAGCTTTTCCCGGTTTGGGGTCGCCACAGCGGAACTCCGGTCTGCTAATGATTGGCAATAGATTTTTACATGCAGAGTTGCCGGCCCTGATGCACAACCTTCAACAAAGGTACGCCCATTCATGCATGTCTGCACACAGAAGACTCTCTAGCTGAGAATCTGAGGCGACAACGCTACCGCAGCACCACCACCACAGTATTGTGTATAGATATATATATATATATATATATATGTGTGTGTGTGTGTGTGAGTGTATAAATACTCAGTGCTTTGTAGCCTATTCATTTATCCCGGTTTTCCTACACCTCGTTGAGTGTAAAATCAGCGTGGTTTGTTGTGGTTAAATACAAGCATGGATGTTGAACTCCCGTCTCAGTTTTTTGTCGGAAACAACTGTCTGATCTATTTTTGAGTGTACTCCAGCAGTGATAATATTGTGAGTGAACTTTTCTTCATGTTTGTCCAAACACCCACATGTTAAGTGCAGGTGGGTTTGCATCCCTGCAAAAAACACTTCAAAAATGTTCTGTGTGTTGCAGTCCATGTGGACAAGTTAAACATGTAGGTCTAAGACCCTGCTGGGTTGACCACTAAGAATTCTGTCTGAAGCCATTTATCTTTAGTACTGTTCAGCCACAAAAGAGAACTCTGAATATGGTATCAATTTGTCTTAAATACATTACTAAACAGAAATGCACTAATGTTAGAATGCTAACTGGAACATTGTGAAATATGTATCATGTCTGCCTCCTAAACGTTTTTGCAAGTGACACCTACTTGCCACTTTAATGTAACAAAGGACTAAAAAGCTGTTTCAGTGAATTCATCTTCACTACTACTATGGTAAAGAAATGCACAATGGTGTGATATGAATCATTTAATGCAAAGATGTGTGGAATAAATATTTCATCTTTTCAGCACACAGTGTTTGTATAGCCCCTACTTGAGTATTTGTACAGATTTTTTTTTACCTCTAAGGGTACAGCTCTGCAGGTGACCAAACAAATACTGAGAATGCTGTAATAAATACAACATGACAGCTCAGTTTTGTGCACTAAAGACTGTTTCCTGCCAGCTGTTCATATGACCTCACTGCCACATCTGATTAACGATCTAAAATTAACTCAGTCTTTTCTATAAGTGAAAATTATCAAATGATCCTGTAGTATGGCTTTTCACGGAGGGAGCAGTTCTAACAGCTCCCGTTTTTGCAGTGCATGAAATCCCTTGCTCACTAACTGAAAAGGCAAACAAAAATTCAGAAAATGGAATGACAGAAGGAAAAGAGATAGGAGTAAACAGAATCAGATAAAAAAATCAGCATAGGTTCAATTTCGATTGGAAATGGAGTTCCTAAACTGGAAAACAGACGATAACTACAGCTGTAGGGTTTGAGGATTTTTTAATGTAGTATCTTGTGTTCTAATTATGGAGTACTGTAAATACTTTACCCTTACAGTGACAAAGAGACTGTCTTATTTTGGGATGAATAGTAAAAAGCTGCCAGGGGAACAGTATTCTTTTTACGAAATAGGACAGTCTAGTAAATGAGTATTAGATACACAAAGTCTATTCAGGAAAAGAAAGAAGATAATAAATAAATGCTAAAAGTTGATAATGGAGTTTGATGCAAAGTTAAAGTATTACTATTTTAACAGGCTGTACTGTGTAAGATTGAAAGGATTGTTTTTTTTTTTTTCCTTAGACAGTTATATCACCATAAACTAGCCTAAGCATTAAAAAAATATGCACTGAAAACTTAATAAATTATTTTAAATTTGGGGGCTAGGATATGGGTGGTTTAATATAAGAAAATGTTGTATCAGGAAAAATGGATACTACTGCCCTTACCAAAGGATCATGTGCATCTCACTTTCATTTGATGATGGACTAAAAAATCATTACTGTCCCTGTTTCATTAGGGGATAGCCTATAAATAAATCTGCAACACTTCTCCCAGATGCGGAACAGGAGATTGTACCTTGCACTGCCATGTAACATGTGGACATTACCATTACAAGGTCAGTTTGTAACACAGAAAGAAGTCTTTGCCTAAAATGTTTACGTGTTGCCCTTTTCAACAAATGCGGATGCAGAGTGGCAGGAGTTTCTCATGTATAGGTAATAATAGGTTCACAGAGTAGTACTAGGCTAATTGCTCTTGTGGGCCATCTTAAGCATAGCCAGTTACTCAATGTGAGAATCAAACTCTGCACTTTGAGTCTGTAAGGTAAACACCTTAACCATTACACCAACCTATGCCAACCAATTTAGCCAAAAGGAGAAATCACTTTGTAGAGAGGGTTTCTACAAATGTGGAGCCTGAAAACAACAGAAAGGTTTATACTGCTCTGATTTTGAGTATAGAGAGAGAGCCACTAGCTTGCTGGATAGTAGTAAATGTAAATTAGGTGACATGTAGGGGACAGAATAACAGATCGAGAAATGGTTAATGTTTGCAAGTTAAACTCATAAAATCATTTGACCTTCTGTTTGCAGAGACTTCCTTAATGACTGAGAGGGACTGATAATATTGCCAAACTACTGGATTCACCTGCCATTTAACTGTGCCAACAGACAGATGTTTGTGATGCCAAATTAATCTGCAGTCTGGAATGCAGGATGAAAAAATGCCAGATCCCAGATGGTCTATTTCTTGCTTAGTTCCTTCCTTTCTTATATTTCTGCTTCTTCTGCAAAAGCAGCTAAATTAACACCCAGGATAATTTTAAGCACAAATCTCACCATTTTCACTTGTCAGAAGTTCTAGAAGAACACTTTTCCTCCTGAGTGGTTTAATAATTTGTTTCTCTTGTGTTTATTAATTTAGTATGCATTTCTCTTAAGAAGACACAGTAAAAAAATAAAATAAAAAAGAATGCTTCATCCAGGTGGAAATGCAAATAATTCTCATTTCAAAGCTTATTTCTGTCACATACTCCAGCTGGTTGATAAGGAAAAAAAGGAAACAATAAACATGGCATTTAGAAAAACATTTATTACACTGCTGAGAAAAAGGGCATTTAAATGGATATCTGCTTATTGCATTCTTGCTGACAACATACATATCAAGTGGTTTATTTTTCACATCTCCCCTACTGTGCTTAATAAGTATTCATCATCATACTATTAATTCCCCTCTATTGTATTCCAGAAAGTTCCAGAAACTGACTGCACGTGCTATAGTTTAATTGCACAAGGATTAAGGACTAAAAGCAGCTTCTATTGTTAGGATAGTTATGTTCTCTTTCAGTACATGGACTTCACCCAGGTCCATGCTGTATCAACATCTGTGTAAATGCTACATGAAATCCAACTGCCTGGCATGACTTGACGGTTATGTTGCTTCATGTTCAAAACTAATTCAGCATTATGTCAGTTGTTTTAAATCTTTTTCTTTTTAGTTCCTTCATGCTTTATAACTACAATTATCAGTGTCAATCTCTTATGATCTCTACACGCATCTTTTAAGTCTCAAGAAAGCAAAGTTCATGTCTTTGTATTAACCCATACATTTAATTTACAGATTACCTACAGAGTAGTTATCATTTGTCTCTCTCTCCTTTATTTATTTGTTTTGTTTGATTGATTTTTAAAATATTCTGAACATGTGGCTATTAAACCTACCCCAATGTTGTTGTGGGATAAAGCCCCGAGTATGGTCCATAGGACTGGAGTTCTAGTAATGTCTTGGATACTTTACAAACCAGGCAGGATAAGATAAGCGGGTCCATCTTGGGGAGATGGCAGGACAGAGCACAAAACTTGCAGACAACATGTATTGGAGGAGGGAAGGGGGTGTTTTAATCCCTGTCATGGGGCAAGTGTGGGTTCACTGCACCAGTTCATAGTGGCAGTGTTCATTAACGGGTGGGCAGACACATGCACACTCATTGAAAAAGGCTTAACAGGTCATGTGCTGAACTGATGAGCTGAACTCCCCAACCAAAGGTTGAGTTAAAGTAAAAAAAAATGATCTCAGTTGCCAGGATTTCAGACAGGACACATGCACCCTCTTGGACTCCTGTATGAAGGATTTCCCGGGTGGATCTTGGCTCTATATAGCCCTTGCTACATCACACTGCTATTGCTTTACAAAATTGCCTCTTATTAATATTGTGATACTCACTGGATACTCTGTGTTGTACCTTGGAGGTTTTCTTAGATTCAGCTGAAAAGGGTCCATCAGCTCAGTCAGACTATCCTGGTTAACTAATGTAAGTTAGTAAATAAATAAAATAAATGTTAACATTAATTTACCTGTGCAGTGGTATGATAGACACTACAGTGATATGCTATCTACTGATTAGGTACTCTAAATTCTGTACATACACTGTACATCCTCCTAAGCCCTCAGACTGTACTTCCACCTGAGAAGTTGGAGTGACAGATCCTCCACCTGAGAAGTTGCAGTGACAGATTTTCCACCTGTGAGGTTGCAGTGGCAGATATTCTACCTGTGAGGTTGCAATGGCAGATGTTCCACCTGTGAGGTTGCAGTGACAGATGCTCCACCTACAATGTTGCAGTGACAAATGCTTTTAACTCCCAAAATCTACTATATATGACCAATGGAAGGTTGGGTGCCGGGCTGACAACTCAACACAGTAAAACTCCACTGCCAGTTATGAGTGGACAGGTGATCCGCTGTGGCGACCCCTAACCGGGAAAAAGCAAAAGAAGAAGAAGATGACCATAAGCTAGTTTCATGGAAGGCTTTATGCCCTAGATTCTCAAATTCCTTTACTCTGAAAAATTCTCAAAATATAGAAACTATCCTTCAGTATCCCTTAGATATGCACTGTTCGATATTAGACCACCCCAACACACACACACACACACACACACACACACACACACACACACACACTTGTATTTAGATTTAACACTCATACATTTTATTATTTTACTTTTGATTTATAAGTTATTAGCTTTGACATTTAGGTTGATTTGATTTAAAAATAATAAATGATACATACGGTTAACCCTCTGTCAGTATGGACCAGAAAGCTAACCTAACTGTGCCAAAAACAATGTCCTTTAATACATGGATATGTTCTCCTGGTCATTAGCACTGTAAAATTTTGTTCTTTTCAGTAGCTGAATTTTACTTCAAGGTATTCTGTCTACTGTGCACAATAAATTGATTACAAAATAGACATTTAAAAGACTGAGTTCTGAGCTTGAAAGACAAGTTTGCAGATGACTGCAAACTGGGTGCCGTAATCGACTCTCCGGCTGACACAAGCATCCTCCAAAAAGGTCTCACAGAGATGGATAACTGGTGCCAGAGCCATAGCCTAAAGCTAAATGCCAAAAAGTGCATAGTCATCCCCTTTGGGAAAAACAAAGTGCCCACAAATGACCACATAAGTGGTAATCCATTAAGTACGGAAGAAGTAATTAGGGACTTGGGGACCCAAGTAGATAGCAATCTCTCCTTTGACAATCACGTTGCCAAAGTGGCTAGAAAGACCTTCTATATAGCCCACCTTATCACGAAAGGGTTCACATCTAGATCAAGAGAGGTCATTGTGCCCCTCTACTCATCACTTATCAGGCCCATAATTGAATACAATGCCCCATTTGGGATGTACCTTACCCGACACCTGCAGCAACTGGAAAGACCCCAAAAGGGTTGGGAGGGTGGCCTAATGGTTAAGGTGTTTGCCTTACAAACACAAGGTGCAGGGTTTGAATCTCACAAGGGATAATTGGCTAGGCTTAAAATGGCTCGCAAGGGCAGTTAGCTTAGTACTAATCTATGAATCTATGAATCTATAAGTACCTCACTAAGAGGATCAAGGGGCTCAAACAGATGTCCTATGCAGTTCGGCTAAAGAAACTCCAGCTCTACTCAGTTGCGTATGGCCTACTCAGAGGTGATCTGTGTCTGACGTATAAAGCCATGTCCAACCCAGAATTAATGGACATGCTTCACCTCAGAAAATCCAAATCCCTTAGAGCTACATGCTCCAGGGACTTGAACCTCAGCACAGAAATAAATAGGACATGCTGGAGGGACAGATTCATATCCCAGAGGTTCCCCTCACTCTAGAACAAAATCCCAATCCATGTTAGGCAGAGCCCCTCACTGACCCTCTTCAAGAGAAATCTTGACGAGTGGATGGGAGACCGTAAGTTTACCCCTGGGATCTCTTCTGCGTCCCTGCTTAACAGAGGTACAGTAAACTAACCTTAAAAGGACTACCTTCTGTGACCTACTATACAGAGGCACAGTCAACTAATCTAAAAGGGTGGCGAAAGCCAAACACACTCTGGCTAGGCTTATAAATGCCCTAGGGCAGATAGCCTAGTATCAACCTATGAACCTATGAGAGAAGGTGCTGTGCAGTAAAGGTGATGGTGTGTGTGTGTGTGTGTCTGTATATATGTGTATATATATATATATATATATATATATATATATATATATATATATGTGTGTGTGTGTGTGTATGACAGTTGTACAAGACTGCACAATTGCCAGGGTTGGAGAATATGCCCTTTCCCCTGGGAGTGTTCGATCTCATAGTTGGACTACATAACTAGCAGGTAATTTGAGTATGTGTGCAAAAAAGCTTGCCTTACCTGGAAAAACATTGTTTTAAAGTTTACATTCCCCAAATAAAAAGCACAGAGCATAAACAGAAGTTTGTTGTTTGTTGACTGTAATGTATCAGCATTTCATTGCTTTGGTGATTGATACTATGCCAATGTATATTTATGTGTGTAACACAAAAGGTTGAACACTCATTTGATTGATTGTTATAAAAGAGATAATGCACAAATGACTGAATGCTCATTTGTGTGAATCACTTATAGATTTATTTAGTTTCAGATAGTATATGTCAGTAGGAGTGTGCAGAAAAAGTAGTATTTGAATGAAAAAGGGGTTGTGAGGATGTGTAAGACTGTGTTATAGCTGCTGGGATGAATGTTCAAGTTTTTACGGGTTAGGGTCAGAGTAGGGGTAATGTAAGGGAATAGATTCAGTGTTGTGCATATTTTGTGATGTGCTTGTTGTGTCTCCTTTTGTTTTGTGTAGTGGTGCTGCTACAGAAAGGGTTTTTAGTAATACAATATGTATGGTTATGGCTAGGGTTATAGTTATAGTTACGATTAGGGTTAGAACAGGAGTAAGGTGCTATGGCACCCTGCACCACCTTAGTCATGTGTGTTAATCCTAATCTTAACTCTAACCCTACACATTATATTAACAGAACTCCTTTTTCTAACTGTACCACCAGCAAGATCATGTGATCTCAGTTTTGTAACCGAGGTTTGCTGATATACTTGAGTAATAGCAGCAGTTTTACTCTTACATTCTTTAAGATAATTCATCATAATCCATAGACACATTATTAGTTTCATGTTTCTCGCTAGTCAAAGTTTTCATAGCTCTGTTCACATTACATACTATGATGTATCTGTGGTGTCCCCTAATGGAGAGCCACACCCTCCACAGGTGATAGACCACTACAGGCCAGCACTGAATATTCCATGACACACCCCTCTGGATGATCTTTATCACCCTGCAGTTAGGGACATCTAGAGGCAGCTGTAGACCTAGCAGAGGATGGCAGGACTGGACAGTAGTGAGATGACTGCTACCACACCACACTACACCACAGCTGTGCCTGACACTGCATAAAATTATAGCTTAAATGGAAGGAAACAAAAAAATAAACAACAATTTAATATAAAAGGGCAACACCAAAAAGAGAGAAACATTAACAATACTGTGTAATGCTTTCAGGTATAAACGTACATACAGGAATAAAATGTTAGATATTCAGTGCCAATGTAAAGGACAGACCTGCCAAACCAAAGAAAACGATTTCAGGCAATGTGCCACATGGAGAGGGATAGCATAGTTCCTAAAGAATCCCTCTATGTGTGAGAAGAACAATGCATGTAGTCCAGTGATTGACAACAAGGACCTAAATGGTGATCTAGAAAACCTTCAGTGCACTGTTGTATGGCCAAGGGACATGCATTAAGTTTGTGGACATGGCCTACCATGTCAAAGCCTGCATGACAACATATGGACCATGCTTCTGTATCACAGCAAAGCTATCAAAACAGTGGCCTAATTAGGGGTATCATACAGTGGTTGGCACTCTTGTATCATGACATATGCCAGCTACCAGTATCTGACAGAGTATGCTACTATGTGGCATGTCCTGGGTATGCCAGGTAGAAATGACACTGGGAGGAGTTTGGAAAGGGTCAGTGCTTGCCAGACCAGTATGCCCTCTAGGGAATATGTCAATGGATATAGTAATATAAAGGAGAAAACCTACAGGTGTGATGTAATGTATAGCACAAGACA
The DNA here is from genome assembly GCF_019279795.1 of Protopterus annectens. Taxonomy (NCBI): domain Eukaryota; kingdom Metazoa; phylum Chordata; order Ceratodontiformes; family Protopteridae; genus Protopterus; species Protopterus annectens. The sequence goes on from NC_056743.1 coordinate 109,371,679, forward strand.
TGCTGCAGGGAAAACCAGAGGCAAAGTACTGATCAGTACCCTGATTGTTAGAACTTCACAGAAGCAGGGTGGGTTAGACAGCAAAGCAGTCTGCATGTGTGTAATACGGTATGTATTAGCAGTTGAATGAGGTTTCCACTACTAGCAACAACATAATACACAATTCTGCAGGTATCAAACTTATATGCAGCTATAATATTTTTGATATACATGGTGTCCCTGCTTCTGGATAGTCTTTCAATACATCTCCAAAATGTCACTTTATCTTCAGTAATTCTAGAAGCTGAAAAACATAAAAGAAGTTTAAAATATTCAAATGTCCTGCATTTGGCTGGAAAGTTATGACTAAAGTACAATACAGTTCTCCTAACATGAGTACTTAGTATAGAGCACTGAAATACTTTCCCTGACCCCCTCTGCCTTTTGATGAATAAGGTCAAGATGATACCTCTTCAGGTCACCTTAGTGGTGTACAAGTGTGGGCATTTCTGATGGCAGCACCCACCACCCTGCCAAGGCAGTGTCAAGCATCTATCTTACATTGAGCAGACCTTCATAAGATGTCTCCAGCAAGTGCTCCCTGTGGTCTTTATGTATGGTGCACTGAAATATTTTTGACACTTTTATGTACCACCTGGGAGCCCTGCCACAATAAGCACACCTAGAAGCCATGGATACTTTACAGGTCACAGTCTTGAGGAAAATGGCAGTACATTCATGTTGATTTGCATTGCAGGTTCCAGATGATATGCATCGATGATCATGAAGGCAGTGTAACAATGCACTATGCCATCATATAATGGTGCATAACTGAAAGGTGTGCTAGAGTGACATTTGGGGTGTAAATAACAGGATAGCCTAATTATATGCAGCCTGTATGAGCCACAGTTCTCTCTGTGATTGCTCTACAGCTCCTCTAGCGTCTGTTCCATGACTTAACACATATCCCCATAGGGGTCACTGATCTGCCCAGGTATGTACAGTGTGCTTTAAGGTCATTCTTATATGTGCACAGCCAGGTGCAAGCCTCATAGCTCAGCCTTCATCCAGTAAGTATTGCACAAATAAACTGAAAAGTAATACATATGCAACATGCTGTTTTGGGCTGGGGAGGTTACATTAATGAAATTAACATGTACCACACTACCTATGATAGCCCTTCAAAGGGTTCTGTGTAACATATTCGAAGATGTCTTGTAGTGGGCCTTACCCTCCTGTTGCGATGAATACCTACAGAGGTAAGGGAACACAACACTTGACAGAGTCTATGCTGCTACCATACCTAGTGTGTATTCAAAACAGTTTTTCTTGGAGAAGGGAGATAAAAAGAAAGATAGGTACACAGGTAGCAGATGATGCAGACAGTCGCCCAAAGGTTACAGACAGGTGCAGATAGCTGTAACCATCCATTGTGACAAGATACGTGCATCTCTCACAGACTGTATTGTGTGCATCTGGTATTAAATCATTGTGAGCATTGAGCTGTTCTTACAGTGTCTAAGAACACAGAGTATTCTGGGGCTGGCTAAAGAAAGGACAAAATCTGATTTGGCATGCATGTTGGCCAAGTGATTTTATTTCTTGCACACAGTCAGTGATATAGGTGTTGCCTAACAGTTGAATCATGTTCATAGTTCGAAGGGGCAGTAGAAGAAGAGCTGAAGGCAGTGACAATCGATATTGGATGAAAAGCTACATTCAGAGAATTGATATTCTAACAGTTTAAGATAGCAATAGCAGATACTTCTCTTCTGTGAGGAAATCAAATACTTACATTTTAACAGCTTAGTGAAATGGAACACAGGAAATTACAATAAAATGCATTAGTAAGTTTAAAATAGGTAACTTGCAGTTTGCTGTGCTCTGAGGCTCCCAATGAAATAGATATTATCAAGGCTGAGCAGGGTTCATTATTCAGTCATGTACCTGTGGACCCTCAATCCCTGTCTATCAATGTCTATCTATACTGTCCTATACTTCTCCTTGTATGTTTATACTGGAAAAATATCCTAGTACTTGCAAGGTACCAATACCTCTGTTACTTGCTACCCATCTACTCCTTTTCTCTATATTTGCAGATTTCTTAAAACCTGAGTCTATCCAAGACTGTGTATTGTCCCTCCCTATATCTTGTTTTCCCTTACTCTTTTTTTTTTTTTTTGCTGTATCCTTCATCATCCTGCAAGTTTTCCCACATTTATCCCACTGTATAAACAAATCTGCTCTGTTGCAATAGCAAACAACACTCTACTTTGTTTTTATTTAAATTAACTGGTAACCATACAGTTGAATGAACTCGAGAATTTAAAAGAGATTATCTACAAGCAAAAGTTTTAATATTTTTTGTACTAATACAACAAGCAAAGATGAGCAGAGGACTCAGAAATAACAAACATTCAGTGTGTGATATGGTTTTCAAGCTAGTAAATTGGAATTGAGTACAAGTAATACACAAGAAACAAGGGTAATCTTAGAATACTAGCACATATCACAGAACAGCTGAAAAATGCTACCCTGATAGAGCAGGTGATATAGGTGTTGGGATAATTAAGGAATGAACTTGCAGCAATTCTAAATGAAACAAGAATTAAGTATTCAGTAAATGAGGTGGTATCCAAGCTATGGTGATTAATAAACAGCTTCAGAAAAAACGTTTAGTAGTAACTGGTATACAAGTAGGATGAGACTGAAGTACTGAGTTAAAAAACAGCTGTTTTAAAGGACACTAATGAAGGCAGGTAAGGATGCACACCTGCAGAATGAAAGAATGTGTGTCTGATTGCCGGTTCCTTGCTAAAGTGGTTATAAAGGAATTGTGAGTATAGTATTGGAAGGGTTTTGTTTAACTGTTTCAAATGTGTCAGGCAAGGGAAGAGGATTCTATAGAAAATCTGTAAACACATTTTTTTCAAGAAGTATGCAGGTAAGACCTATTGCCTTGTATGTAGGAATTAGCTTGAGAAATACTTCACTGCAAGTCACACAGCTTTCCTGCAGATTGTTAAAGTTATACTGTTGAATGGGAGCCCAAGGTATTTGAACATACTGGTTTATAGCTGTCTAATTCTGCTAAAACATTTGTGGCTAGTATAATATACACATATTTAGGAAACTGAACTTTCTTCCAGGTTTGCAAAGGCCTCTGTTGAAATAGCAGCCAATTCAAAAGTTGTTTTTAATGCCTAAGCTCTTAACTAAATGGCAGAACTGGGATTTGCACTACCCTGTTGTAAGACTGGTATTGCAGTCATCAGCAAAACATGGCTAAAGAAAGACAAGGGTACACTAAGCAATTTTCATTTAACTTAAGGGAAATATTTTTTTTTTTTTTTTTTGTAATGGAAGGAGGAGGGTAACCATCCTAGTGAACTGTAATCTGTTGAATTGTATACCTCTAGTAACACTAACTATAATGGTTAAGAATGTACAGTATTGTGGCTACAGGCTGATACCAGCTATATTTATTGTATAACACTTCTATTTTACATGAAATAATGCAGATGGAACTGGGTAACAATAATGCAGATGGAACTGGGTAACAAATATTACAGGCAGTCTTAACTATGTGTTCGGTTTTAGGTTTATATATTGGTACTAGTCTAACTGCCTTTGTGGGCTATTTTAAGCCTAGCTAATTACTCTATGTGAGCATCAAACCCTGCACTTTGTGTTTGTAAGGTAAATGCCTTAACCATCATACTGACCTCCCACTCCTAAATACTAGGCTATCAGTCTGCATACTATTACAAGCTTAGCCATTAGCCATAAGTTAGATTTAAACCTTGACCACTATGCCAACCCTGCTCTAGCAATCAAGACACTTGTGTACCTATTAAATCATGCAAGCAAATATTCACTGATATGGTAAGTGAGAAAGATTTAAAGCAGGTGGTTAATACTCTGCCAAGTGCAATAAAATCTTGGGCATTATATGACCAAATAGTGTAGTCAGACAGCAAAAATTATATATACCTCTTAACTGTCTAGATTTTTGATTTCTGGTATATCCTCAAAAGTTGCCATCACTAAATAATGACATCCACTTGAGTTTCAGACTTCGTGTCCTTCAAAGCAAACACAGTTATTCCAGCAACTTTCTAAGTTTGAGAACATTATACAAAATCGATCCCTGATTTGGTCCCTTACACACACACATGCGCACACACACACACCCTTAGATTTGGCTTTGTACAGAATTTTTATCAAAGAACCTGAAATTACGTATTTTATCCTGGTTTGTCTGTCTGTAAAGTGTAACATTTCAGGCTGCATCTCAGCCATTCAAAGTAAAGCTTTAAAGGATAAGAAAGCACATTTGTAAGTTTTGGACATCTGATGTGTCAGCTCAAAAATAAGACATGAAAATTAAATGAGATTGGTGAACTCATTTCTCCAAAGAGTGTGTAGACTATTTTTGGGATTCTTTCATTTTCATATAAAAATATTGCTGGGAATCTACTTTGTTAAAATAAGTCAGGGTAACTCACTGTTACTCTGGTGGAACCACAAAATAAAACTAACTTCCACTGCTGAAATTATGGAACAAATGTGTTGGGATTATTTAAATTATTATTACAAACAAATTAAAATTAAAAATAAATAAGTGAAGTGCTATAGTACATGGAAAATAGACATAAAGACACTGGAACATAGCAATTACTCAAGCTTTCAGGCCAAGAGGAGCCATTCACTAGGAGTTATAAAGTTACTGGTGTTGGATACAGTTTTTAAATATTCACTTGGTCCAGAAAGGGCAAATACATTATTTTTTATTAGCTGAAAAGATACTTGAAAATGGCAGTGTGAAAGGGACTGTATGCAGCTTAGAGACAGACACAGTATATATGTGTACATAACTTCTCAATCTCTGATACAAATTCAAAAATAACCATGGGGGGGGGGGTTGGGGGGACAGACAAAAACTGGGATATATATTTTTTTATAAATTTAGTTGCTAGAAAAATAGTCTTTCTGTTAACATGCTTTTTCTGAAGAATGTGAAGTCTGAAACTCGTGTCTATTTAGTGACTGCAGTGGTCAAGGATTTGACAGAAAACCGCACCTTTTATAACAGTAGATGAAAAATATAAGGGAAAAATTGAATTTCTGTGAAATTCTGAGCAGTTGAGAGATGTGTGAGCGTGTTTGCATTCGCTTGTGTTTGTGTGCAAAATAAGAATTCTTGGTAAAGGAAGGATGATATAATAAGACTTTAAATGGAAGTTTTGGTTAATACTAGAAAAGGTGAAGTTGAACATTTATTAGCAACTACAAAAGAAAGATGTTTTTTCATTGTGTGTCTACATACATATACTACAGAAAGGAAAGTTGAGTATAAAAGGCTAAGATCAGAATTTAGGTAAAAATCAAACTGAAAGTGAAGAATAAAAGTTATTGCTAGTGTCTTTAGTGTTATAGCCAAAGAATGATTCTTGCCCAGTTTATGATAAAGAATATCTGATAAAAGTTATCACAAAAGTTAAAAGTAATTGCAGTGTATGCCATATTTTGAAATACTTGCTCTCATTGTAAGTGATGTTGGTGTAAGATATATCTATAAAGCAAATTTACACCACAGTAGGTTATTTAAAATGAGTGTAAGGGAGTATTTTGACAGGAACCCCATGTGTCCTGCCTGAGTTCTTGGATGACTTTTGAAGGTCTTGGTGCATGGCACTGTCAAATTATTAGTATTACTAAGCTGTTCTCTTTTGGAAGGTTGTGCTCCAGGCATGTGAAAATGGCTGATGCTCATGCAGTCTTTGGCAGTAAAAAGATACTGGGAATTTATAAGTGATTCATATATCTTAAAACATAGTGGGGACATTGAAGAAATGTGCAATGCAGTTCAGTAGATGTAACTACTTATTTAAATTTCCACTGTAGATCATGTCTCACTAAGCTGTTAATGTTTTTTTTTTACAATGGCAGTGTAAGTTTAGAAGGGGGCTTGGCAACACACTTACATGGATTTGGAAGAGATTTAATGCTGTACTTTCATGATGGTATGTAAAACACAGGAGGAATGAATTTTGGCTAGGTAAATAACTCTGTGGCTTACTTAACATTGACAGATTTTAGCTCTGTACCCCTGTGTCTGTGTGCAAAGAATGCCTTTGTGGAGATCCCAATGGCTTTTCTTTGGGTCCTGTGCTATATAACTTATAATCTTTAAGTTGAATATAGCTGCTTTTGCCTGGATAAATTAGTTGATAACTGGTAGTTGTGTACAGTGGCAACATAAAATGAATATGTTAAACAAGTGCAAAAAATTCTTGATAAAGTATATGTTTGCTGCACAAATGAATGCTACGTGATGAAATCTAGGAAGACCTACAACTCTGCTGATTTCTTTAACATGTATTTAGGAGAACAGTGTAATATCAGTGACCTGCAGCATTAATATTTTTTTTTATTGTTTGTACTCCAAATAGACAATGTCAGGCTATGGCACATGTAAGAAGGTTAATAGCACATCTGTAAAGGTATTAATACTGTACTGTGGTTTGCAGTGTCACTGAGCACAACAGTTCTTTTTATGCATATACTAGCAGAAAACAACTCGACACTGCAGTGGTGGTGCTGCGGTAGCATTGTCGCCTCACAGTAAGATGTTGTCCTGTTCGATTCTCAGCTAGAGTGTCTTCTGTGTGGAGACATGCGTGAATGGGTGTACCTTCATTGAAGGTTGTGTGGCAAGGCTGGCAACTCGGCAAGTAAAAATCTACTGCCAATCATTAGCGGCCCAGAGTTCTGCTGTGGTGACCCCTAACCGGGAAAAGCCGAAAGACACAACAACTAGCAGAAAACAACTCAAAAGTTTATAAATAGCACTTTATAGAAGAAAAGAGATGCCATGGACAAGATTTGTTCTCAGTAGGATATTGCTTCTTGTACTGTGGTGTGTGTTCTACACAATGCATGGCCAAAGACTTGTTAATGGTCAGCAATGGATGCATGCCTATAAATGCTGGGAATAGTCAGTGGAATATTATTTCTAGTACAAAAGCACTGTATTAAAGTAAGTCATTCTTGGTGAGACTTGCTATATAATGAGATCAATTACCTTTAACAGTGGGACACAGCTTGACCTAGATGTCATCTAAGTTGGCCTTTGGCAAGTATGTGGGTGAATTTACATATGAAATGATATAGCAGAAGTGGTAACTGGCCACCACTGCATTTCAGCACTGTTCTATGCATGCAGTGTTTTAGGGTGCTATGTATTTTTGTATCAGTGGTGCCATTTTAATGTCTAGTTTTTAGATGTTGAGTATGTTAAAGTTCAGTTTGTTACTATGTACTGTGCTGTGGGAACTACTGAGGATGGACGGATAAGCAAACTCAGAGGTACAGAAGGTAGCGTATTTTGCTAGTGGTGACTGTTTTATCTACGGGATATGTTTCTGGATTGGTCTTGTTTTTCACAATTGAAAGATATTTGCTTGCACTGTGGTAGTGAGGGTTCATCTGCCTATCCAATTCATAGAGATGAACACATTTGGGATTTGGGGTTAGCCTAGTACACCTCTATAAGCGGACAGTGAGCATTCCTCCTGAAGTTGCATTTCTTCAGTAACTAAGATAAGGAGGCTTGGAGCGTTGGATATAGGACTCTGTCATCCTCCTTTGCTGAAGGTCTATTCATTTACAACCTTTGCTACTTTCTATGAGCTGTAGTTCTGCACAATATCCTTTGGTAGTTCTTCATTACATGCAGTGAGGTAGTGTCTTTTTCAGGAATGGGAGAGTTAAGTTTCTATTCTATAAACAGTGTCCTAACTGAAGGTTGTGTTACTAATTCTTCGATTCTTCAAGTGTATGTATTTTCTAGCTGTTTATTTCTCTGGACTGGTGCTGTGGGGGAATATTATTAACAGTGGAGTGAGGGTATGAGACTCCATTTTGGCACACTAAAGTATCCCTACAGATGGATCTGTGTACAAGATAACCTTGGTTGGGGCATATGGTCTCTACATTTAATGAAGAGATCTTTGTTCCTATTTTGCTAAGTAACTGTTGTAGTAGTCAAACTAATTTAAACTCATCTTTTGACTAATGCAATAAAAAAAGTAAAACAGAGTTTGATACCTACAAACCCTTTCTGAATTTGCTAACTCTCAGACTATTTAACAAGGGGAAATCACCTTGCCTCAAAATTCAACCCATCAGAGATCCTGTTAAAGCAGACTAGTCTGGAATAGATGGCTTTATAGTCAAACGTATATAGATGTAAAGCCATTTCACATTATTTACCTTGTATACAAAACCTCCTAGGGGCATAAATGTATATTTTAAAATGCAATTTTTTTTAGATTTGAACTATTGTTCCTTGAATTATCACATGACCAGTTTAGATTTCCTATTTTTGCTTTTTAAACTGCTTATTTTCTCTCTTTTGGGGTACTGTGCAACTGTTTGTTTGCCTTTTAAATACTTTAGAAAATGCTGTACATTTGTTTTAACATGCAATGGAGTTGTGCATTTATTTTTATTTACATCCTTTTAGTTTGATTAACTGGGCTTTGGGTTTTATTTTTTAAATCGGACTGTCATGCCCAGGAATCTGCTGCTTGCCCATTACCCATTTGATTGATTTAGATTTCCCAGGTTCTTGAATGTGTTGAGGATTGCACACATCTGCATGTGAACACACACACACACACACACACACACACACACTTGCACGTAAAGAAGTTCCTGTTGTTTGTATGACAGTTGCAATAGTGAATTATTGTTCCTCAATTTATACAGGATTAAATCATAACTTAAAAAAAAATTCTTGCCACCTTGTACCCCACAGTGTGAGGATCCTGGGCCCCATTCCACCTATATTATGAATAATGCCCCTATACTCACACTAGAGTGAAGAAAAAAACTCTGTATGAAAAGTAGCGAAAACTATCTGATGTGCATTAATGGTCCCCAAGATCCAAGAAACTGATTTAAATAAACAGCTTTATTAAAAAAAAATAAATAAAAAAACCTTGGCAATATACTGCCACTCTGGAAGTTTGAGATTCTTGCACTAATCCCAGTGAGGCTAAGCAAAAGCAGGCTGTATCAGTGACCGCATTTAGTAAAAAAGGCCATAGTAGCCAGACCTTTCAGGGTTCTACATGAAGGTACAGTCATCTTTCTCTCCTCTATTCTTACCCAGATTGTATTGGATAGCATAATGTGCAGCTCCTCTCAAAATGTACCAAATTGTACAACATTTACATGTGCATGTTTTTCTGCAGTAAACAGAAACCTACCAATCCATTGTAATGGAGGAAATCTGCCCCTCTCAATGGGTGACCATGAATTAGTAAATCCTGATTCCTGTCATACAAGGAGCAAGTGTAACCACTAATCCCAGGTAATTCAACCAAAAGCAGATGCTTGGAGAAAGTCAAGTTATTGTTTGTTTTTATTTTCTTCAGTTTACTATACATAATTTGCAATGCAGTACAAATTGCTAAAAATGCAAAAAATACAAATATGCAGAACATTGTGGTCATTGTCTATAGATAAACTGCTTAATTTAAGAAAAAAGGAAAATGTTATTTCAGCTCTGGTACTAGTCCACATATTCTATTGGACCATGTTTACTTCCACTGTTTATATGTTTAAATTTAATTAAATTCTAGTTCCCATCTTATGTATGACCTGGTGTATCTGTCGGGAACTATATTACCCTTAGTACCACCTCATCTCATGTATCAAGACTTACCACAGTACTGACAAAAATTCTTCTGTCACCCATGTTATTTTAGCTAAATCTCACACCACATTTCATATCACTTTTTCTTGTTGCTCAGAGAAGTTGCTGCTCATGTTCTGATTTAAAGAAAGTGATCTCCTGACAGTGTTTATATACAGTGTTCTCCAAGCCTTTAATATGGATCTTTATTATATATTCGAAGTATCAAAACTTCAAACCTCATATGTTCGACAACATATGAGTGAAGTTTGAAACCTCAAAAATATAATAAAAAATTTTAAAAAGCCCCCCTGCCCCCCCCTCCCTACTTAAATATACCAACTCTGAGATCGCACTTCAGTGCAGAAAAGGGAAATTTTCCCATTCTGCACTGTACGGAGCTGTTGCTTTTCACCTTCGAACTTTTTAAAGTTCAATCATATGGTGTCGACTGTATGACATTCAAACTTTAAAACGTTTGTGTAATTAACAGGGACCCTTTAATATACATACCTGCAAAACACGGCTTGTTTAAGGATGCCTTCCTATCCCAAGTTTGGCATTGTAAAATGTGCATTTTCTTCAAGTAAAGGTACAGCAAATCTCAAGTCTTTAAACCTAGTGCCAGTAAGCAATTTTTTTTCTATTTATAGGTTTAAGGTTGCTACAGTATAAAACTACAAAAACACAAATTTCTAAAGAAGGTAGTTATGAAACTCGCCTGCATAACTAAAATACTTTCATCCACCGTACCCTTTCCTATTGGGCAATTTGAATTTCAGACCTTTTTTTTTTTTTTTTTTTGTCTTAGCTGAATGTTTTCTTTCACAATTGCATTTAAGTTTAGCTTTCATAGTTAAAGCAGTTAATACCTCCCCAACATTTTACTAGTCTTGTGTTTCATTCTTGCCCTTTATCTCATATTCCTCTTTCACACCGTACCATAGAAATAATTCTACTTAATACAAGGCTATTTATTGGTTCATAAAAAGGGCTACTTGTAGGTTCATATTTTTATATGGTCTTCCAAAAGCTCAATGGCTGGTGTCCTGTGTGGGACATAAGTGTATCCATGAACTAATCGGGTTCCTTTTAAACTTTTGAAAGGACTGGCCTTGCTCTATGGGAGGAGGAAATGTGTGCCACAGGTAAGCAAGATGCTGTGTAATAAATTTCTCACATTTCTGTTACTGCTAGTGAATATTTTAAGTTTGACTACATTTCATACATGCATTGGCCATCATATATTGGTAAGATGCTTTGTGGTTTAGAAGATGAAACATAGAGCCACACACAGCTGATATGATATCAAGAAGAGACATAATCTAACTAAATTTGTTACCAAGTACATTTATCTTAGTGAAGAATGTTTGACCCATTTCAATGTGAAACAATAACTCTGATCTGAATGACTAAGTTAAACAGAATGATGACCACTTTGCAGTGGGCTGGTAATCCCACTGGTTTCATGTAGCACAAGGACCCCCCTCTTCCTTGGGAAAGGGGCCACCTAATGGCCCATTAAACAGTGTTATTTTCATATTAACATGTATATTAAAAACATATTCTCTCCTGCCTCCTCCTTCCTAGCTTCATTACTATTCTTAGTATAGGAACTATTATGTAAAACGTTTAACTTTTATAATGCATTTTCTCCTCTTTGTCTGACCACTTTGTAAATGTTCTTTGTATCATGCAATATTAATAAACTTTTTTCCCCACAGCAATTTTTGCCTGTTTGTCTTCATTGTTTCCCAGATTCTACCTCTTGAAATAGCTTCCATTTAAAAGGTCCATCAGCAATAACATCCTTGCAATATAATGAATTTGCTTTAGTCATTTTCATATTAATATCTCTTAACACACGCATTAAAAAGAATTCTCTCCTGCTTCCTTCCTCTAGCATCTTTGCATGGTACAGCAACTAATTATATAAAATTACTTGTATACCGCAATTTCTTATTTTACAACTGTTTTCTTTAACATGTTATAGAAATCTTAATCTGTATTAATTTGTCACTCCATTTCTTCTCCATTTTCTGGATTCTAACCTTTGCTTTAGTTGTCATTTAAAAGATCCATCAGTAATACCATCCTTGCAATATAATGAATTATTTTGTCAATGATTATTTGACCATTCCAGTTAGGACATTTTTTTTTTTCAATAATCATTTTTTATTATTTTTCACAACCATATTACAAATTCACACATTATATACAACATATACAAAATGCTTCCATTGGTTAATTTCACATATATATCAACCTCATGTATTGATCAAAGGTACAGCACTCACAATCAAAAGGAAAATAAAAAAAAAATCCAACATTAACAAATCCAAGCCAACAATCTGTCTTTTCTGTACATTTTCTATCTAATCTAAGGTTGATTTAGACTATATTCTGGTTCCCGAGAAAAAGTGGATAGTAACCTCTTAAGCCAAAATAATATTAAAAATTTGCTCCCAGATTTTTATGTTGTTGATATTTTTCTTGTGATCACTAATTAACAGTTTATACGCTAAGATGTGTTTTATTGCCAACAATCTGAAATTTTCCCACGATGTCTGGGCTGGGTTCAACCAATTTGTGGCTATATATAATTTTATTAATAGGCAAATATTCATAATTACAATCGTTTTTGATTTATTTAGATTCTCCGGGGGAATATGAGGAATCATAAACTCCCAAGAGAGTGTTGAATTTTGGTAACCCATTTTTTGTAACTGCAATTTTAATGAATTCCACAATTTATAAATGCACTTACAACTCCAGAACATGTGAAGCAAATCTGCTGTCTGATCAAAGCAATGTGGGCATATGGGTGAATTCTTCGCATCAAATTTGTGCAAAGTGAGACGAGTATAGTATGCATTGTTAAATATCATCAGCTGCGTAAATACCAATTTCTGAAGGGATACGGACTTTAATGTTAATTTAAATGCCTCCAATATCTTATTGTCGTCTGGGAATATCAATTTCTCTCTCCAGTAACTCGATAAAAGAATATAATTATTATACTTCCTCTCTTTTATCAATTTATATGCTGCGGTTATATATTTTCTATCCTGCAACAGCGCTTCCCATAGATTACGAGAAATGATTAAATCTTCCCCTTTCATTTCAAAGTTGTTAAAATAGTTTATAACCAAGTCTTTTAGCTGTCTTACTATAATTAAATAGGAAATAGGGAGTTCTATTTCTTTTAAAATATCCTGTACTGGTACTCCTAGAAAAGGGTATAAATCGAGTACAGTTAACTCCATGATTAAAGGGAATTTCTTTAGATCAATCAATTGCAGTTAGGACATTTTAACTTAAAACATACAAATCAAATACATATTTTTGAAACTGTGTGGAAGAACTTTCACCCCCCCCCCCCCAAGGTGTCAACAGAATCCTGCACTTAATTATCACTAACCATTAGTTTGCCAGATACCCAGGGAAAGTTGTCTTATAAGATTTCCAGAATCTCCTTTCAAATGGATGGTCCTAATATAGGTAGTATTTAAACACAGTACTCAGTTATTCCACTTATGATTAACCGTTTCCTTTCCTTTATATTTTTTGTATTCTTCTCATGCATACCAGTCTTTTTTATTCCATACGTTTCTTAGTCCTCCATCTTGGATGTTAATATATCTGACCTATTTCATGCTGCATATGCAGATTCCTCTTGTACTACTTTTTCCAGTTACAATTCCAGCTTTTACAAACAATTCTGATTGTTGCAAAGCATCTATAATTTCTGTGGACCTGTTTCAGTTTACCTTTCTGATTCCTTTCCAACATTCAGTTTCCACCTACCAAGTCACTTGCTCACCTTAATAATAAAAAAAAAAACTTGGGTTCTTTTGTGGTAATACTCGTTTTTGCCCATTTCATCATAATGATGTTCACTGCGTCTCCAGTGACTCACCATTCCTCACTATAACTGCTCGTATATTGTCCTTCTCATTTCCACTTTTTTCACTCCTTATCCACGTGAATTGTTTTTATGTGTGGTCATTTATGCAATCATAGATTGGACCTATTTGCTTTAGTAGAGTCAAAGGAATGTTTAGGTTTGTCGCACCTTTAGCAAAGTCATAATCGTTCTGGGTAAAAGAACACTTCCTTCTAATTCTCATTTAGCATACTGCTGACAGAATTCTAAACATGAATAACAACTAGCTGTAACAGCAAAACAAATTAATTTTTGGCTGTGGGTGTTGGTAAAGGCAAGCACTTTCATGATTGTAACCTAGTGCAGAATTGCTGTAACTCAGATGTTGCATCTATCGGAGAAAGTTATAAACTTTCCCCATGAGGTCGTACCTCATGTTTGCTATACAACACTTCTGTAGGCAGGAGCGGCCTTAGGTCAACTGGTGCCCTAGGCAAAAGGGCTCATGGCACCCCCTCACTCCATCTCCCGGTGCCCTCATCCTGGTCTACCTACACCAAATAAATACTGGAAAAGTGCCCCTAATAGAGCAGCACCCTAGACAACCACCTAGTTAGCCTATGCCTAAGGCCAGCTATGTCTGCAGGATTATGACCTTCATAGTTAGAATGTAAACCTTCATGCATTTCAAACCTATGCTAATTTGAGAATTTTTTTTGTATTTTTGTGGATCTGGTTTTGTCAGCAGGATTTTGCATGGAAACCTTCCCTACCTATGTCTAAGTGTGCAACATTATACACCTGTCTTCTACCTTAGTGAGCCATGTGGCATACTAAGGTAGAAGGAAAACTTCAACTTGGGAACATTGCACTAACTGCCTGATAGACATTTAGTAGCAGCACAGAGTGATTCACATGAGTCCTTAAGGAAACCTCCTGCAGAGGTGGGAGCAATATGTTGTGGCACAGCCAGTGGTTGTATCTGGTCCACCACTGAGATATGACAAGAACAAGAAAACTGATGTATGCATAAAAACATCCAGGCTAAGCATTAGTAAGCTGATCGACCATCCCATATATCGGACACTACCTTACTCGCACAGGCCAGTGGGGTAGGTGGGTCACAGCGTTCATTTGTAAAGATGGGGTGGGGCATAGTGACAGGTGATAATTAATGTAAGGTATATGGGAGGTAAATATATTAGCCATTCAGGTTGGCAGTAAGTTGGAGGAGTTGGGATGACCTCCTTCAATCACAGAATGGTACTTTCATGTAATGAACACTGATCAGGTGGACTTTGTGTTTCTGCAGTGTTAAGGTTGATTGCATCCCTTGCAAGGGTTTCTGTATCACTTGAAAAACATGTGTGGAACCCAGCTCTAGCTTCCCCCCCCCCCAACATGGGAGTTCAACAGATGACAGCCCTGAGAATGGCCATAGCTAGGTGTTGTGCCCAGTAGACAGTAAGGGGATAAGGATAGTGTGGAGATGAGAAACCCTGAATTGCTACCTTGGAGGGGCATCCGCTGGTGGAGCGAGATGAGTGTTTGTGATGGCCATGATGCTCCTCATGCTCAGGGGTAGAGGCAGCATCACCAGGGTTGATGGCACACAGCTGAGAAAATATCTGGCCTATGACTATCCATCATGCATTTGGATACTTGCATGGTCATGGTTAGCATTTACAGGTATCCTCATGATTGTACTAATGCATGCCAGTTGAATCACCATTGCTGATAATTCAGTAAAGGTA
The DNA here is from genome assembly GCF_019279795.1 of Protopterus annectens. Lineage (NCBI taxonomy): Eukaryota > Metazoa > Chordata > Ceratodontiformes > Protopteridae > Protopterus > Protopterus annectens. The sequence continues at coordinate 109,387,004 of NC_056743.1, forward strand.
TGAAAAAAAGGCAGGTGTACTCCATGCCTCCACTGGCTCTGCATGTGGTTTAAGTTGCCCAGCAGTTCCTGCAGCAGTTGCACTTCCTCAGTCAGGCTATTCAGCATGCTTGCAATTTTTGTCATGGATTTCTGCCATGGTGACCATAGTGGCTTTCCTGCCTGTATGCCTGTCCTCTGTGTCGAGTAATGCCACATGTGGCACCCAGGTCAGTGAATGGCTTAGACTTATGATGGCAGTGGACACCTACTCATCTCCTCCCCTGCGTGTGCACTATTTAAAGACAGTGCAGTTCACAAATGCTCCCTGTGGTGATGTATCTTGTGTATTTTAGGTTGGGCTAGTTTGATGAGGGCATCCAATACTAAACACAGCTGATTCTGGAGGTTCTTGCTGGTCATCCACTGTTATTTCATATAAGGTGTGTGTACCTTCCAATGGTGTTACTGCAGAATGTGCCTGTGTCAATGGACTGCCATGTACATGGTGTCATAGACTACCTCAAGTGACCCACTGATATCAGGCATGTGCCATATGGTTGTAGAGGGCATTACAGCAGTGGGACCTGTGAAAGCATTAAAATGTACATTTGTCAGTGCTGGAATATATGAATCACTCCATCAGTCTGTGACACAAACTGGTACATGACAGCAAATATGAATAGCCTATAGACAAACGTGCCTTGTGTGCAGCTTTCCCCAGTTGCAACCACAACAAGCCTGAACAGATATTCATGTGTTCTAAATAACCATTTCAGATGTGTTTCAGCAATAACAATGGAATATGAAGCAATTAACCTGGTGCATCCCATACGCTTATTCAGGGAGTTATCACCGGTCCAGCTCTCATATCCATCAGTGCCAGGTGTGAGGTTTCCCTCATTTGTCCTGGAAAAATTGTCCACCTCTGAGCTGCTTTGGTGGTCAGCCTGTGCTGTACATGTATCCATTTCCTGCCCCTTGATCTTGCAACTCAGTATTATAGTAGTGAACCTGTAAAGCATCCATATTAATTCTTGTCATGTCCACCCCCAATATTAATATCTTGTACCACTCTGTCTACCCCTCTGGCCTGTGTCAATACCTAGCTGTGTACATGCATATACTAATGCATCTAAGTGGCTGAGGATGGATTTTTTTGCCACATGGTATTAGTCTCTCTAGATCCCTCTGCCAAATTGGCTTTGTTCCTCCAAGGGTTGGGTTATAACTGTGGTGAAGAATGATATGGTAAGTACAAACTCACTTTATTACTAAAATTAAGTGTGGCTAGAGAAGTGTCTAACAGAGATTGGGAGAGAGGGAGACAGAGAGTTTTGTCCAGTATCTTGTTTGGTTTTGTGCTGTCTGGAAAACCTTGACAATGCTAACTTGTATGCAGTACTGTTTTGAGTTACCTAAAAAGGGAAGGGGATAATTTTGTAATCTAAGAGAGGGACTGTGTACTGAAAGGGTTGGTCCTGTATTATGAAACCTACTTCTGCCTTGCAGAGGAAAGAAGATACTTCCCCTGTAAATAGTCAAGAGACTAGAGGCATGTTTGAGCTTTTCCTAAGTACTAAAAGGAAACTGCTTTCAAAGTCTGTATAATGTAACCTCATTCCAGCTTATTGCAAACAGACTGGAAAACTGTTTTCTGGGTTCAGCATAAACACTAAATAACCATCTGTGAAAAAGCTTTGCAAGACACAAAAAGTGTTCATGTCTTTCTTTACTAAAGCAAGTAATTTATGAAAAAGCAGAATCCAGCAATCAAAGTTTAATTTTCTTTCTGTATGAACCTATAAGTTCAATAGAGCTCAACTGGTTCCTTTCTTGATGAACTAATTGAATGCCTAGTTTTATTGGAGGATTTTTTTTTTTTTGCCTTTCCTGGAAGACGTATGCATTCACCTTGTTCTGTTTATCACCAATAATCTCACATTTTTTAAAACTTTGACCCTATAGGCACTTGAACTTTGTGCACAGAGACTGTGATTTTGCACACTCTTGTGAAATTTTAGACCTAATTTGCTGTACTAGAGGTGTGATGAATGCAGTTGAAAGTCCTTTTCTAAACTGTGGCAGCCATACAACATAGTTTAAAACAAAATGTGCTCATCACGGATGGACAACTGCAATAAAAAAAAAAAACACAGATGTAATTAGGTCCACAAAAATGAATATGGAAATCCAGCAAAGTCTACAACAAAATGTCGCTGCACAACTAAAGAAAATTAAGGCCTTAATACAGTGTGTTACAGCTCTACTGAAGTCCTCAGGCAAGTGTAGAAAATTAGGGCAAGGCATATCTTTCAAAAATTAAACCCCGAGTGTGAGGCATTCCTGATTTACATTTAAGTAGCAGGATGTGAAGGACAACAAAGTTCTGGTTTTCTTGAGCAAAGAAGCACAAGCATCTTTCTCAGAGAACCCACTGATATAAATAGTAGGAAACTAAGAAGATAATCTTAGAATATACCGGTGTTACTCCATTCACCCATACTCTGTTGTCACAACTGGAGATAATCACATGAAAAAGCCACCAGATCACAAAGGTTTGATCTCATTCAAATGGCTTGAAATGGTTTCAGTCAGACATGGAAAACAGTCCACAAATTATTAGATTGGTGGTGATAGGCTGTATCCTTGTGTTCTTATCCTAACATAATTGATATAAACCAAAATAAATTCCCTTCTAATCTAAACTACAACAGTGATGAATATTTATGTATTTGTGGAAAAACAGCATACATGCACTGAAGGTTTAGAATTTGGTTTTATTGTAATTGTGTGATGAAAAAAAGTGAGTGGAGGTTTGGTAATAAAACCTGAAAGTCTTTAGCATGTTATCTCTAGTAAGAGTTTTGCTTCTAGTGATGACAAAATAATTAAAGTTTGATAAGGGGGATAAGAGTACCCCACAAGAAGGTAAAACTCCAGAATGAACTAGGTTCTGTAAAACATGGTATGGAGTCTCTAAGCTAGTTCAGAAAATAGGGCATGAGAGCCCTAGTCTTTAGATAAGTAGTCAAAGGTAATCGAAAGCTTGCAATGCATCATTAAAAGTAGTTATTGTGAATGCTTCCTGGATAAAGGTGATCCAGAAGGAAGGCAGGCCTTCACACAGAGGGGGAAACTGGCAATTGAATTGTACACTTTAGAGTTAAATCTAGAAGAGATAAAGGCATTGCTTGGCTCTTTACACTAATACAGCTTATAAGAAAAGACCTTGAGTTCTTTGACCCATAAGTGTTTGAATTGGTCTATGAAAGGCATCTCACCTTTATGAAAGCCCAATTGGAAGATGCTACTCTGTGGGAGATGAGAAATAATGTTCATGTTTGGAAAATGCTTTCTCGGACATCCTGCTAGCCTGTACACCCACTCTAGTGCAGCAGCAAGGTAGCCTGGTCTGTCTGAGCTGAAAAACACACAGGAAGGATTAAAGTGAGAATCCCTGTAGCTACTTTGATTTGTTTCTGATAGCTTTTCACTTTTGGCTAACTAAAGTGCATGTTTACATCAAGAAGACTAGGACTGCAATTCTGGTGACAACCAAAAAGTAGCCTGGTCTAGTGGGTAGATTTGCTTTTCAGCAAAATTAAGACATTATCTTTTACTCTAGGATTAAATTTGCTTGTAGTCTGTCATAAGGCAAATCCCAAAGAAGGACAATGTATTGTGTTTGGCATGAAAAGGAGCGTGTTCTTTAGGTAGGGAATTCTTGATGTGAGAAAGCTCAGTCTCCAAGAGGTCTTGATTATGTCACAGTAAAGATTGTTTATTTTTTTTTTTCCTGCAGTTGAACACTTGAGGACCCTCCCCTCAATCTGTTTACCTGCAGTTGAACACTTGAGGACCCTCCCCTCAATCTGTTTACCTAGAGCTTCTGACCTCTCCCAAGACTTATTCAAATAATTCAAATTGGAGCCAACAAAGATACTGAGACATCAGAGTCCATATAATGCTGTTGGCTGGAAGTGTTTCTGGATATGGTTTAACCCCACTCCCTGGTGGTGATGGGGGACTGACTATACCCCTGATATGGAATCATGCCCCTCTTGACATGCTTTTACAGGGGCTACTGTACTTGGATTGGGCAGACCCTTTCTCACCCCCCCCCCTTTTGGGCACAAGTAATACATTGCTCACTTACCCATTTCTGGTTCTTCTAGCTACCTGAGCAAGCTTATAAAACTCTGTTTATTTGGTTCTCAGTTAGGGCTTCACCCCTCTGTAAAACACAAGTGGATCAGAATGAGTACTGTTAATATTACCAGTGTTAGGTGGAGGAGATTTAGTACAACTGGATCTTTCACGGCCCAGAAGACAAGGCAGAAATCGCAATGTACGAGCAAGTACAAGTTGGACAAATGTTGGGGGGGGGGGTTATTAAACAGTCTTGGCAGTTAGACTACAACAAAGGACTAAGTACTCTTTCTGGTTGGGCAGGTTGTTTGCCATTGTACTTTCTAAATGTTATATTATAGTCTATGGCTTGATGAAGGAAGAACAGGAGGGAATTAGGATATTTTTAAATCTGGATGATTTGGTACTTAACTGGGCATGGGAGAAGGATTTTCTATTTATAGTTGATGCATGAATGACAATTCTGAGAGTTCATTATTGACAAAAATACCCATATCTCTCTCTATGATGTCAGTCTTGAGTGTGGTACCATTTATGTGGTAGTCAGACATTTCCAAACACAAATTTCTAAAGAAGGTAGTTATGAAACTCGCTTGCATAACTAAAATACTGTCATTTCCTATTGGGTAATTTGAATTTCAGACCTTCTTTTTTTTTTTTTTTTCTCTTGGCTGAATGCTTTCTTTCACAATTTAAGTTTAGCTTTCATAGTTAAAGCAGTTAATACCTCCCCAACATTTTACTAGCCTTGTGTTTCATTCTTGCCCTTTATCTCATATTCCTCTTTCACACCATACCATAGAAATAATTCTACTTAATACAAGGCTATTTATTGGTTCATAAAAAGGGCTACTTGTAGGTTCATATTTTTAAAGGGTCTTCTAAAAGCTCAATGGTTGGTGTCTTGTGTGGGACATAAGTGTATCCATGAACTAATCGGGTTCCTTTTAAACTTTTGAAAGGACTGGCCTTGCTCTAAGGGAGAAGGAAATGTGTGCCATAGGTAAGCAAGATGCCGTGTAATAAATTTCTCACATTTCTGTTACTGCTAGTGAATATTTTAAGTTTGACTACATTTCATACATGCATTGGCCATCATATATTGGTAAGATGCTTTGTGGTTTAGAAGATGAGATATAGATCCACACACAGCTGATATGATACCAAGAAGAGACATAAATATTAAAGTCTAACTAAATTTATAGGTTCATAGGTTGGTACTAGGCTATCAGCCCTAGGGCATATACAAGCCTAGCCATAACAATTCCCTGGCTATTTCTTCCCACACTATTTACTTCCCTGGACCCCTGTCTAGCAGGGCAACTGACATGATCCCCTGGGTGAATTTCCTTTCTCCCATCCAATCATCAAGGTTCCTTTTGAAGAGGGCCAGAGAGGCACTCTGCTTGACATGTATGAGCAATACATTCCAGAGTCTGGGGAGTCTCTGGGTCAGGAACCTATCCCTCCACCATGTTTTGTTTATTGTGATCACAAGGTTGGAGCATGTGGCTCTGAGTGATTGGGATTTCTTTAAGTGTAGCCTGTCCAACAGCTCTGGGTTTGACATGGCCTTGTATGGTAAGCAGAGATCGCCTCTGAGTAGACGATATGCGACAGAGTATAGCTGGAGTTTTTTAAGGCGGTCAGCATAGGGCATCTGCTTTAGGCCTGTGATTCTTTTAGTGAGGTATTTCTGCGGCCTTTCCAGTTGTTGCAGATGTCTTGAGAGGTACATACCAAATGGGGCATTGTATTCTATAATGGGTCTAATGAGGGATGAGTACAGTGGGACAATGACCTCCTTTTTTCTGGATGAAAAGCCCTTAGTGATGAGGTGTGCTACATAGAAGGATTTCCTGACTTGTGGCAATGTGGTTATTGAAGGTGAGACCACTGTCCACCTGTGTCCCTAAGTCTCTTATCACACTTTCAGTGTTTAGTGTACTGCCACCTATATGGTAATTCACGGATACATGTTTTTTCCCAAAGGGGATAACTATACATTTCTTGGCATTGAGCTTGAGCCCATGGCTCGGGCACCAAGCATCTGTTTCTGTAAGGCCCTTTTGTAGAGTATCCACATCATTTGGGGATTCAATAATGGCTCCCAGTTTGCAGTCATCTGTGAACTTTGTTAGCCGCCAGAGTCCCTTAGTGTTGGCCTGTACTTCAGAGAAGTAGATGCCAAACACATTTATCTTAGTGAAGAATGTTTGACCCATTTCAGTGTGAACCAGATATAAATCTGCAGAAAAGGACATAACTCTGATCTGAATGACTAAGGTAAACAGAATGATGACCACTTTGCAGTGGGCTGGTAATCCCACTGGTTAGCACAAGGACCCCCTCTTCCTTGGCAAAGGGGCCACCTAACGGCCCATTAAACAGTATTATTTTCATAGTAACATGTATATTAAAAATAAATTCTCTCCTGCCCCATTCTTCCTAGCTTCATTATTCTTAGTACTGCAACTATTATGTAAAACGTTTAACTTTAACAGTGCATTTTCTCCTCTTTGTCTGACCACTTTGCAAATGTTCTTTGTATTATGCAATGTTAATAAACTTTTCTCCCCACAGCAATTTTTGCCTGTTTGTCTTCATTGTTTCCCAGATTCTACCTCTTGAAATAGCTTCCATTTAAAAGGTTCATCAGCAATAACATCCTTACAATATAATTAATTTGCTTTAGTCATTTTCATATTAATATCTCAACACACGCATTAAAAAGAATTATCTCCTACAGAACAGTGTTTGACATCAAACTTAAACACATGGCAGTGCACCAGCTGCCTCTTATCAATCCCCCTTTGGGGAATACAAGTGTCATAAGTTGATAATAGCACTCTGTTTACAGACATTGGCAATCTTGGTTTTATATCCTAGATGGAGATGCTGAAGTGTGGAAGGGCCCAGGCCTAAGCAAAGAACAGCGTCGCTCATCTGCCTTTTAAATGAGGGTGTGTTCTCTCAGGTAACTAGTTTGTACTTCAATAGGAGACATGGGTTTTTGTTTAGCCCAATGAAAATTTTGATAATAGCGTTAAGAATCTATATTAAAATCTTTTGCGAGGTCCAAATATGCAGCCTGGATAGAACAGCCTTAGATGATGGCATTTTTCAAAAAAATAAATAAATCGGCTTCATTAAGGAGACAGGATCTTCTTTACATGAAATCAGATTGATCTGGGTCAAGGCTTAGGTCATTAATGTAATTGTCTGAGGTTGGACAAGATCAGTCGTATGACTTTATAGATGGTGCTGGTGAAGATATTTGGATGATAGCTGCCAGGGTTTATGATGGAGCCATCACTGTCAAGGGGCACCTCAGTGACCATTCTTGAGAAATAAGGTATATACGCTGTATAGAGACTTAAGGCTGCTGACCTCATCTAAAACATTCAGTGTTGTGCTTTGTGCAAGCTAGATAGCCTGGTATTGTCTCTGCCCATGGAATTATTGCTCTTGAGTAAGGATAGAGCTTCTAGGATAATGGTCTGTAGTGACTTTGCAAGAAAGGTAGTTATTCAAGACTAGGAAGGTAGGGGTATGTGGGTGGTGGGAAACTGGGACTGAATGTTTCAGGCAGGATATTGCTTATAGTTTCAAGTTTGGATTTTACTGCTGCACTCCCTATATATACCTGCTTTCCCGGATGATGTGGAATGGGAGAGTCATATGTCAAAAATTAAGGCCACTCTAGATGCCCTTACATAAGCTGCGCTTGCTGCAAATGCTTTTAAATGCAAGTTACAGATAACTGACACCACGTACCTTGGCAGCATATATGGGTGACTAATAAATCCTCAAACTGAGAAAGTATTAACTATACAAAATTGGTCATATGCACTCACTCAGTGCTATTTCAGGATTTTTGAGGATTGGTAGGATACTATAAAAAGGGTGATTCCAAATGTTAGTACATTGGCATGTCTTAAATATATATAGAAGAAAAAGTGCCATTAAAGGTCAGATAGAGGACACCAAAAAGTATTCCTAGCCTTAAAAACTGCCTCCTGCTATTATCGCATTTCTAGTTCACAATGAAAATTGATACCTCTGAGTTGGATGTTAAGGTTAGTCTATCACAATTTCATAATACAGAACAACACTTGGTGTGTTTTCTTGGTAGAATGTTTTTCACAGGTAGTTAAATATGTCAACCACTGAAAGTCTTGTTAAATATTCTCGTAATACTCTGAAAGACTGACAGACATTTAATTGTGCTAATTGACCATGCTAATCCACACATACACCGTTATGGTTATACCAGCAAAGACAGTAATTCTAAATAGACAGATTGCTCTTTTCTTTATAATTCCATGTTTCTGTAGAGCAATGGCAGAGCTTTAGCATGTTAATACTTATGGTGGTTTTTAGGGCATAGTCCTTGTTTTATGTGATTGCTTGACCGCCTGGATCTGAGCTAAGTAGTCATGTAATATACCTTCCAGTTTAATAGCTGGCAGCAAGTATTTTAGTCTCATGTCATTAAATCATTGAGATTTAAGCTTCCAAATCAGTTTTGTTTTCAGGGTCAACCTGCAGCTTCTCTGAGAAGTTGTGGTAACCACTCCCCTTTAAAACTAGGTGTGGCCACAACAGAGACAGAAAGAGACCACAGAGTTTTAAACAGAAGATCCTTCAGCTGACCCATTACCTAAACAGAGTGAGGCTGTCTAATGAAATGGTTGTTGATACTTTGTGATACTTCTGCTCAAAAATAAATCCATTTACTTCACATGGAAATTACCAGTAGAATCATAAAGCATGTCTGAGGTTTTCCAACTGCAAAGTGCTTAAAAGGAACTGTTCTGCATCTATATGCAAGTTGCCTATAATGTGTCCCTGAAATTACCAAAGAGGTCTGTTTGAGGTTCAGCATATTGACTTAGATTTTCAGTGAAATTAGTCACTCCTAGGACTAAGAACTTATGTATTTCTTTTACTAATGAATAAAATGACATGTTTTATAAACCAGATCATTAAAACAAGCCAATGACATGTTTTATAATCCAGATCAGTTAAACAAGCTAAGATTTTCTGTGTTGAAGGAAGACAAACTGCCATAGACTACTTTTTTTTTATGTATGTCCTTCAATAAATACCTAGTTTTTTACTGCACAAATTCTTGTTTGAGTAGGTATTATCCTTGCAATCTTGCTACATTGATTTTAGGCAGCGTTATTTGTGGTGTTTTCTATGTTAACAAGCACCCTTATTTTCTGGAATCTGTAAGTAATACTCTTCAATATGCAGTAGAAAATCAGTCTGAAAGCTAGCTTTATAGAATTTAAAAATCAAATTTTATTTCTAAGTTCAGCTTGGAGAAAATGTACATCAGAATATACATTTTCTGAACAGTTCTTCCAGGAAACGAGCAGTCAGTGTATCGAATGCAGGAATTTTCACAGTTCAGGTTACTGCTTTCTGAAACATATTCATGTTTTACCAAAAAAAGCAGCATTTACAAGAAAGCACTGTTTGCTCTAGTCTCTCCAGCTTTTAGCAGAATTTATTGGAACGGTACTTTCCTCATATAGGAGAAAAGCTTCTCAAAGACTGGGTTACAATTTCTCCAAAACATCTTGTGGAAATATTTTCAAGTTAATCAGGTTCCTTCTTAGTGTTTGAAGTCTCATCCTAATCCTCACTCAGGAATTCACCTTTCTTCAGCAGTAATAATCATTTCCCATACTGAATTTTCCTAGCTTCATCCAGGTTTACATCAATCTCTCCATTCCTGCTGTGAGAAAAAAATCTTTTTACTTTGCCTCAGAGATCTGCCCTGCCTAAAAGGTAACTTCAGGATGTTAAGTTGTCTATCTCGCCTTCATTCTTGCTGGATGGGTTCAGAGCCGATCCTCGTCTCCGACTCTGCCACTCTAAAAGCTCGAGAGCTAGTTCCACCGGCTTGAGGCTCCCCTATATCCCACAATGCTATGCGGTAACTCCCCAGATCTCGTTTGCCGCTACAGCGATCGAGGTGCGTTCCTACCGGCTCAGGTTAGTTTTTGAAAAGAAACTAGTTTTCTTAGCTTTTTTCCCCTTTTTTAAGTTAGTTTTTCTAAATAGTTATATTGTGAAGTAGTTCCATCCCATTCCCTGTTAATTTCCCTCCTTTTCCAAAAACTCTCTAGAAATTTTCCCTTGGGCCTTAGGCCCAGTCCCTCCCTTCTAGTAATGAGTGACTGTGTTTTGTAGGGATTTTATTTTCTAATTACTTCTAACTTAATTTAATTTAGTTTAATTTATTTCTAAGTGTAATCGGTGTGTGTGTGTTTGTGTGATTGCACTTTTCCCCTTAGACATGTCTAAGGAATCAAAGGTCTCAGGCTTTAAGAAGTGTGACTCATGCTGTCAGAAGATGTCTCTGACAGACGGTCACACTTCTTGTGTGTACTGCCTGGGACCTTTGCACCTGCAGGACTCATGTGCTGTTTGCCATGGCTTCAGCCCTAGAGTCCTGCAGGAGGGAAAAAATAAACTTATTTTAAGGGGATTATTAAAGCCTGAGGGTCCCTCGACTCAGTCCTCGGGGAAACCCTCTAAGCCTTCCAGACCTTCGGCTCCAGCCTCTGAGCCATCTTCTGGGGGTCCTAAGGCTGTTCGAACATCGGCTCCGGCCGGAGCCGATGAACCTCGAACACATGCCCCTACGGTGTCCTCGGCTCCGGCCGGAGCCGAGGAAGACATAACTGAGTCTGCTCCGATCAAGTTGTCGGAACCGACATTTAGAAAAAGGTCCCGATCTCCATCTATCGGCTCCGTTCATTCGGCTCCAGCATCACCTTTGCTGTCTGAACGGAGCCATAGATCCCACTCTTCTAGGTCTTCCAGGTTATCGGACCATGACCTTCAGAGAGTAGTGAGTCGACTTAAGTCCGAGGCACTAGCCCAGATGCTTCAAAGTCCGACTCAACAGTCGAGAACTATTCCCATCACTCAAAATGTTCCTCCTCTGACTCTTTTGAGTTTGGAACCGGGGCGGCTCGGACCCGAGACTGTGGTGGCGTCGGAACCGATACCTTTGTCTTAGGTTCCGTCGTCTGCTCCGATGTCTTCCTTGGAAGAATCTCAGTGCCGGACTTCCCTCGTCGGCTCCGAGGGGGCCAGTGGCATCGGACACTTGTCGGACCTCGCTCTCCCTCTTGGTGCTTCGGCGCTGGTGAGTTCGGCTCCGACATCGGCCTTGGAGCCATCACTGTCGGTGCCGGGGGAGGTTTTCAGTTTTTCAGAATGGAGACCTCCGGCTCTGCCTGACAGGGGTGCCTTTGAGGTCATGAGGAGCGTGTTAGAACCAGGTTCAACTCCACAGTCGGCTCCTTCTGCCCCTCCCTCCATGGTGCCTCCGGTGATTTCTACTCACTCTCTCATCCCCGACCGTAGAGAGCCAGCTCCTCAAGTTTCCCCAGTGGGGATCTCCTCCTCTTCCGAGGCCTCTCCTGACCCGGTAGGAGAGCCCCCTAGGAAGAGGCAGTGCAAGAGGAAGCACATTGACTCCCCTGAGTCTGTCACCTCTGACACTGATTTAGAGGATTCTGAAGGTTCCCCTCGTTCCCCCTCTGAAGATGTCTCCTTTGCAGACATCCTTGAAATCTTAAAACAGAGGGGGAATTGGCCAGCCCTCAACCCTTCAGAGGATGAATCAGTGTATCTTGAGGCATTTGGCTCTCACCCTTCCACCTCCTGGGTGTCCCCTCCCTTTGACCCCCTTATGCAGGTGGTGGCAAAGAAGGCTTGGGCGGCTCCTGATTCAGTGGAACCCACCCCCAGGAGACCATCAAAATTCATTACGGCCCCCAAGGACAAAGAATTTTTAACCAAAGGCATCTCTGTTGATGCTATGGTGGTGGCTGCGACCACCAAGAAGGAGTTAGCTGATCCTTCAGTGCCTGTTCATCCTCCTAACAAGGAGTCTAGGTCGATGGACAGGTACGGGAAGCGGATGTTCTCGTCAGCGATCTTTACTATGAGATTGCTGAATTACCTGTGTCATTTTACTCGTCTTCAGAAGGATTTGCTCAAGGAAGCGAGTGAAATGTTGAAGGACCCAACAGCTGCGGGTTTTCAGGATAGAATGAACTCTCAGCTGGCAACCCTTAATTCTATAACTAACTCCTCCATGCACCTCCTTTCATATGCGGCGGATGGAGCAAGTAGAGCGGCAGTTACAGGTGTAGCCTTGCGTAGGCACGCCTGGATGTGGCTTTGTAACTTTGCGGACCCTTTCAAGGCATCCTTCACTAATTCCCCCTTTGACAGATCATCCCTCTTTGGTCCTCAAGTGAAGGAAACCCTGACTAGGTGCGAGACTGATGGCAAAACTCTCTCTGCCATCGGAGTCCATTTTTCTACTCCTTCTAGACCTTACCCCAAAGGCCAGAAGGGGGGAAAGATGTGGTTCAAGGCCAGAAGGGGGGAAAGATGTGGTTCCGCAAACAATCTCAAGGAGATTTCCCTGACGCACAGAGTCGATTCCCCTCTAGAAGCAGAGGGGGGAACAATAATGGTAGATGCCGTCCTAGAGGCAGAGGGGGCCCGCAGAATCAGGGCAGTTGAGAATCCTTTTCCGAAAAGCGCTTTCAGCATCCCTGAGGTGTTGCCCGACTGTCTACCTTCGGAGGCAGTCGGGAGAAGATTGTCGCTGTACCCAGAAGCCTGGCTATCCCTAACTCAAGACAAGTGGGTACAGTCTATCATTTCCGAAGGCTACAGAATCCCTTTCCTTTTCATTCTGAAGCAATCCAAAAAATCCCTTCCAGACGTTCCACCCAGTCAAAGGGGGCAAGCAGCATTAGAAATTTCAAAGCTGCTCGCAAAAAGAGCCATTCAACCAGTTCCAGCAGACCAAACAGGATCCGGAATCTACTCCAAATTCTTTTTGGTTCCAAAGAAAACAGGGGACTAGAGACCCATTCTGGATCTCAGCAACTTGAACAAATTTGTCAAGAAAACAAAGTTCTGGATGGTCACGCTGCAGTCAATTCTACCCCTTTTGGGGCGGGACAACTAGATGTGCTCGATAGATCTCCGACGCGTACTATCACATCAGAATGAGTCGACGCTCCAGGAGGTTTCTCCGCTTCAGGCTGGGAACCAGTCATTTTCAATTCAGAGCCCTGCCCTTTGGTCTCACTACAGCCCCCCGGAGTGTTTACCAAATGCATGGCAGTGGTAGCCTCTCATCTGAGACGACAAGGATTCCAGGTGTTTCCTTATTTAGACGACTGGCTCCTTACAGCCCCCACCAAGCATATTTTACTTCTCGCCAGAGACTACACCTTTCACACGTGTCAGGCACTAGGCATTTCAATAAACTATGAAAAGTCTGTCTTGTCGCCTTGTCATGTTATTACCTTCATAGGCGCAAATCTAGACACAGTCAATATGTCAGCCAGACTCACAGAGCAGAGAATAGCAGACATACACAGACAGGTCTCTCTTGTCTTGCAGAGCAACAAAGTCAAAGCCAGACTGATCCTGAAAGTCTTAGGGATTATGGCGGCGGCCATCCCCCTTCTACCATTAGCTCGCTTCCATATGAGAATTTTACAATGGATGCTTTTCACACAGTGGTCTTACCAAAGACTTCCAATGTCCCATCCTGTTCAGATAACTCAATCGTGCAAGAATCATCTCTCTTGGTGGATCACATCTCCTCAGCTCCTCCTAGGGAGACCTTTCATCCCTCCCCCTCCGGTTGCTACAGTGACAACGGATGCCTCCCTGATCGGGTGGGGGGGGGGGCATTACCAGGGCAGGACAGTCCAGGGCATGTGGCAACCATTTGAGTGCCACTTGCACATAAACGTCCTAGAGATGAGAGCAGTGCTTCTAGCGTTGCAAGCTTTACAAGACTCTCTTCCCAAGGGAACTATAGCAATTCAGACAGACAACATGTCTGTAGTGTGGTACATCAACAAACAAGGCGGAACCAGATCTTACCCCCTATGTCGAGAGGCACTCAAACTGTGGCAATGGGCGATTTCTTCTCAGCGATTTCTGTTAGCAACGCACATCCCCGGGAGGTCCAATGTGATTGCAGACAAATTGAGCAGAGCTATTCTCATGCCTCACGAGTGGTCTCTGAAGAATTCAGTGTTGGAGAAAGTTTTTCGAAAGTGGGGCCGGCCTTGCTGCGACCTTTTCGCTACTCCCCAAAACAGCAAGTGCGACGATTTTTCACCCTCTTTCCCCAACCAGGCCACCCCAGCAGAGATGCTCTAGTGCACGTTTGGCCCCGGGGACTTCTGTATGCTTTTCCTCCCTTCCCACTGATATCTCAGCTGATACAGAAAGCCATCACTCAGGAAGCTTCCATGATCCTCATTGCCCCTTACTGGCCTCGACAGGTTTGGTTCCCATTTCTCCACTGCTATCTGTTGGAGCAACCTTGGCATTTGGACCCAGTTCCAGACCTCTTGACCCATCAGTCGGGTCAGTTGCACCACTCCCTTCCTTTTCTGAACCTCACAGCATGGTTCCTCCAATTCCAACTTTAGCCAGGCTTCCTCTGATATCTCACTCAGAGATATCTTGATAGCCTCTCATAAATCTTCCACTCGGAAGATTTATCATAACAAGTGGAAACGTTTTTCCTGTTGGGTGCAGTCAAAGAATATAGATCCTTTCACTGCTTCCATTCAATCAGTTCTAGACTTTCTAGCCGAACTTTTCCACTCTGGTTCGTCTCAGTCTACCATTAGAGTTCAATTGGCAGCAATTTCGAACTTTCATGTTGGAGTCTCAGAGTCCTCCATTATGTCTCACAAACTCTGCAAAGCCTTTTTAAAGGGAGTTTTTCTCCTCAAACCACCCATCAGAGATCCTCCTCCCCAATGGGATCTCAACTTGGTTCTGACGTCCTTAATTCTTTCCCCCTTTGAACCTGCGGCTTCATGTTCAATACAGTTACTTTCTTGGAAAACACTCTTTTTAGTAGCTATCACTTCAGCTAGAAGAGTCTCTGAACTCCGTGCTCTGTGTAGTCGACCCCCTTATCTTGTATTCCATAAGGATAGGGTGTCCTTGCGTACTAACCCGTCTTTTTTGCCCAAGGTAGCTTCACTGGCAAATTTGAATCAAACCATTGAGCTTCCTGTTTTCTTCCCTAATTATTCTAATAGGTCAGAACAAAAGTTACACTGTTTAGATATTCATCGCCAACTTAGGTACTATTTAGACAGGACCAAACAATTCAGGAAATCTGACCAACTGTTTGTTTCTTATGCAGAAGGTAGAATGGGCCTTCCAGTTTCTAAAGTGTCTCTCTCTAGATGGCTTACTTCGTTGATTACCCTAGTGTATGAGATAAGACATCAACAGTTGCCATCCAAACCCAGGGCTCATTCAACTAGAGCTTTAGCCACTTCTATAGCTTTCCAAGATAGGCTGCCTATTGATTCGATTTGTTCTGCAGCTACTCGGGCTTCTCCCCATACCTTAATTTCTCATTATAAGTTGGACTTGGCCTCTAGAGACCGAGCCAACTTTGGTTCCACTGTACTCAAGAGTCTGTTCCGATAGGCCACCCGGGACAAGGTGCTAGGGACGTGGTCCCATCCAGCAAGAATGAAGGCGAGATAGACAACTTAACATTTAGAAGTTATGTACCTACCATAACGTTCCATGTTAGTTGTCTTCTTCTCGCCTTCTTTCTTGCGTCCCACCCTCCTTCCCCCTAGCCAGGACAGACCTAGAGGAGTTTTTCTTTGTTCCTTATGGAATTTTCTTGCTGGCCTTAGCTTTCAAATGAGATCTGAGGAGTTACCGCCTAGCATTGTGGGATATAGGGAAGCCTCGAGCCGGTGGAACTAGCTCTTGAGCTTTTAGAGTGGCCGAGTCGGAGCCGAGGATCGGCTCCGAACCCATCCAGCAAGAAAGAAGGTGAGAAGAAGACAACTAACATGGAATGTTATGGTAGGTACATAACTTCTAATTTATTGTTAAACCCCTGTGTGTGAACTCCACGCATGACCTCCATGTCACATGACACCCATAGCATATCACCACTGATTTTAGCTTCGGAAGAGGGGGAGTTGACGTATGACACCCCAATCACATTCAGATGGCTGCATCCTGGATATTGGTGTATAATTGGTTTGTAAAATAGCCTTTGTTTTTAAGAATCTGAGCAATTTCTTCTCAGGGAAAGGAGTACTACTAATTCATTAACTATACAAATGTCATTAACTCTCTAAGGATATTGCTTCAGGAAGTTTTGTTGCATAATCAGATATTACCAGTATATGCTAGAGTCCTTTTTACTGTACAGTGGAATTAAATGTTTAATTTTAATTTACTCAAATGAGATCCATTATAGACAAGGTTACCAAAGGGTTCCTAAATAATGGGATGTGTGTGATCTTAACATCCTAAGTAAGCTGTACAAACTTTTTCTTTTTCCTTTGTAATAACAGGCCAATAAATTCCGTATAAAATTCTCAACATCTTTACTGTCCCTAGATAACCAGCCAACTGTGGCCATTTGCCAACATCATTCCTATTCTAAAAGGCTTAGGGACTAACTACTGGCTCCTCATTGGTCCTAGTTTTCCTTTTTCTGTTTCCTTAGTATGAGATTAATCTTTCTGCTTTGATACTTGTTTATCTTTGGCTGCTCTGATTTCAGGATCCTTTTTCAGTTTCTGTCCTAACCCTTTTGTCAGCTTACCTACCAGACTATTTTGGTAAAACTCCTTATCAGGGGTTTATCTAATCTGTCTTCTAGACTAAAATATATGCATATTTCAAGGTTTCTAATTTGGCTCCATTTTCTTTATTGAGTTTGTTCATCCCAGACAATGCATCTAGTTTACATCTCCTCCAGCATTTTCCAAAGCTCTTTGAATTGGGGAATATCATGCCCAAAAATCAGCTTGTATGCCCCCTCTCCAATATTGCACTGTGTAAATTAAGTACTAAAGCTATTAAGTGGTGCACATTACCTAAAACAGTTATTTCTACTTGTGCTATAAGTTTTTGTCTTTGGTCCCCATTTACACCGTTTCATTTGGCTATTTAGCAGTGCTGCTTTCACACATACTGTGATTTACCTAATGTACTCTGGATTCCCAGTGTCCAATAAAACATTTGGCAGTCTTT
Source organism: Protopterus annectens (assembly GCF_019279795.1). Taxonomy (NCBI): domain Eukaryota; kingdom Metazoa; phylum Chordata; order Ceratodontiformes; family Protopteridae; genus Protopterus; species Protopterus annectens. The sequence continues at coordinate 109,404,244 of NC_056743.1, forward strand.
GTTCTAATAAAATACCGCATTTAACAAGTTTGTTTACAGCAGAGTGAGGGAAGGCAGTTTGAGCTGCTGTAGTAAGAATTCAGTATTGCCTCCCTCCTTGGACTCGTTTTTTGTGCATAAGGTTAAAGAAGTAATGAAGCAGACCTCAATTTACACAGTTAGTAGCTAGCATATTAAACAGTAGCAGCAGCTGTGTATTTCATTCCTATGTCAGGAGGGGGCTACTGTAGACTCTAGGTGGCAAATAATCACAGTACACAGTTTCAAAAGGATTTACAAACTTAAAATCTTGAGTAATTATGTGCTTCAGCTTTGGGCTCTAACATAAATGAGGATACACATCTTGTGTGCAAACTCAGGAAGTAAAGGTTAAAGCACATAATACTAAAATTTCCACTATTCAGCTTATGGCTTTCTGACATTTTCATATTGATTTTCCAAAAACATTTCAGTATCCATAGAATGCACAATTCATTCTAGTTGTTCCAGCTATCAGCCGAATTTACCATGCATGTAATTGTTTCATCACACAGGAATACAGCTACTTAAAATGGATAGCAATTATTCCAAAACAGCTTGTAGAAGTACCTTCCAGTTAACTACATCCCTTCCCAGTCACTAGAGACTTCTAATTCTTTCCTTTCAAATTGGCCATTCTCTAGCAGCACAAAATATTTTGTACTTCGTTATTTCCATTCTGTCCCCCTGCTGCTAGCCAGCTTGGGGATCATCCTTTTTCTTCAGACCTGACTCTCAAAAGTACATTGGTCATTTTCTGCAATATCTTTGTTTTATAGTTAGTCATTCTTAGTTTTACTCTTATCTACAAATGATTTTTCAGACATGTAAGACTACAGTGTGTTTTGAGTCTGCTGTTTCATTGTTATTTTTTTCTCTGATAACCCACACAAAATTATGTCATAAGTATTGGACATGATTTGCATATGACTGAAAACCATTCTAGTAAAGAAAAAAAATCTTTAGAACAGTTTCTTTCTTTGTGTTTAAACTACTACATTATTGCTTGTCAATTTTCATTGTAAAGACTTTCACTTTCAACTCCTATTGATTAGCATTGTCTTTGCAGGAATTAAGAAATTCCTACTAATGCACTTGGCATGCAAATACCGTAGGCTGTAAATTACATTGTGGAACTTAGGTCTTGGAAGGGGAGGCATTCTGGGTTCTTTTTCTTGAAAGCATAGTAGGAGTTTTCAGCTCCAAGAAAATTTTCAAAGTGCTCTCCTTCTCCTTATCAACTAACTAAAATGCAAAACCCAGTTTTTGATGCAAAAACTGTATAAGTTGGTATTGCATATGGTAAAGAGATTATACCCAACTTCAAGACGGTCCCTTCCATCTGGTGCTGCTGCACATGAGTCCAATCCCAGCATCACAACAAAGTCATTGACCTAATTCTTAAGACATTCCTAATTTTTGTACATAATTCATAATTCTCCCAGTTATCACTAACCGTTGCCCCATATCCTCTAATGGTCATTTAAAAGTTATAAAGTACCTCCTCATAGCCACTTTTACTTGCTCCTTTCCATGAATAAAACTGTAATCTCGCTAGATCAACTCCATTTCATTCAATGCTCCAAAATTAATGACTCATCAGTTGCCATTACTGTTTTTTGACAGAAAAATGGATTTGGATTTTCCAACTTTAGAAACTCATATCTAACAGCAAGTCTACCTCTTAATGCTGTGAAACAATTTGTCATGTTTGGAAATCTATAAACAATATTGTTTAGTAATACCTATTCAAAGATCAACACCAGAATTTATATTAAAGGTCAAAATTACTTTAATGCATGTGAGAGGTAGGAATAAAACAAATTTGGTTCTGCAGAAATGTCATGAGGAAAGAATTTGAAGTCCCTCCTAGAGCTCATTAAAAACACTAAGTTTCAACATTCCTGTTCCCAAATCTCGGCATCTACCACAAATTGCATAAGATAGTACCTCATCAGGCCATATCACCTCCACCACTTAATACTTTTAATAACTGCCATTTTTTCATTTGACAAACAGCTGTAACAGTGTTGTTTTGGTATATATATTTGTGAAGAGATCTATACCTATATATAAAATATGAATGTGCGTACCACTGAACCTTGGACATGTAAAGTATCGCCACACAATTAACACTGTTCATTCTCAACAACAACAGTCTACTAAATTTCAGGACAAAAGCAACAAAAAAATGTAATTCAGTGCACAGCAGCATATAACCAACAGTTTATCTGAACTATTGCATCCTACAAGTATAAATCTACCTTACTAGCTACAAATTTGCAAACGCATAGGATTTAATCTAAATTGAAATCTTATTTTTTTCTCCATGTTGAAACTGCAATCTGTAAAGATCTGTTCAGTTTTAAATATACTTGGGTATACCTACACATTTTCAGAGGATGGGCAACCTATATATCATAACCTTAGTTGGAAACATGTTCTCTCAAAAACAAGTCTGCTACTTCATGGTGGCGTACTAAGCCATGCTGTGAAGCTTGACACTAGAAAAGAAAATGGCTGCCATGTATTTTTTCACCACTGTGACAGTGTTTTAGTTTATATATTTGAGATGCATACAAAATATTTATACATGTATTTACAATGTGTTTGAGTATACGTCTTTGGATCACTGAACTTGCATGGACAATAAACATGCTGAACAAAGTTCTTCTATTTAAAAAAAAAAAATGGTGATCTCAAATGAAATGGTTTGCATTTGCGATGACCTAAAGTAACTAGAAACATTGCTTTTACATTTGTGGATTCACCCCCCCCCCAAAAAAAAAAAAAAGAAAGAAACTAACAAACTCAATAGTTGCACAACCGCAGGAAGAATAAAATTTATGCCGCAACCCAATCCATGGCACCCATATCTGTGTATATATATATATATATATATATATATATATATATATATATATATATATATATATATATATATATATAGTGAGAGAGAATTGTTTGAGGTCATTGGCTGACTGAGGTCACCTGGACTACAGCTTAGACTAAGCACCTCATTGGTTCTTTTGAGATTTCTTTCTTAAAAGCTGTCTCAGGTTTCAACTTTCTGTTACCTAAGAAACTCAGTTGTGAGTGTTCTGCCATTTTACACTCAGTTAATTGAAGGAAGGACACTCGGCAAACTCAGAGCTATAATATATAACATTAAGTATCCTGTTTTTTGTTTATTTTGTTCTTTATATTTATAGCACTTTGTGTACTGTGTATTTTTCTAGCTGTTTCACTGTGTGTGAGGTATTAACTGGAAATTGTCCACTTTTGTTAAGCATCTGTAGGGTTGTTTATTTCTGATAACTTGTTGCAGTTAAACTTTTTTTCTAGAGGCTCCTTTAGCTGTTTAAAACTTTCATTTAAAGGCTCACTGCTGCTTTTCAGCTGTGAGATACATTTCTGCAGTTTGCTTCCCACCCTGTTGGTATAGTGTTTTTATAGTTGGTGGCTTTGCAGTTGCCCGCCCCTAGTGTAAATTTGATCTGGGACCCTCCTCCCAGTCTAGTGTCATTACCTCATTCTACCCAGTACAGGGAGAACATTTGAGAAGGCCAATCAGCTTAGTTTCTGCTACTCCTTTCTCTCTTTCCTTTCTCTTTCCACAAAAAAAAAAATATATCTGCTTTTACTGTATTTGTGTTTCTTCCTACTTTATTTTGTTTTTGTGTCCTCTTAAAAGTAATCAATTGTATTTATTACTGCTTGGTGTAACTCATTCTAAGCCCTTTAGTTTAAGCACGTGGGCTTCAGACCAGTTGTTTTACATTAGGAAGGTTTGTGGTCTGCACTGTAGTGGCAGAACAGGTAGCTTACATCCTTCTAAGTTGGGAACTGCTGATTGAGGGCTCAGTGTCTGTTATTCTAATAGTGTATTCATTCTGGTTTAAGCACTTGGGCTTCAGGCCAGTTATTTTACATTAAGAGGGTTTGTGTTCTGCACTCATGTGCGAGGAGAGGCTGGACTCTGCCCTTCTGAGCTGGGAATTTCTGGTTAAAGGTGTATAGTGCCTGCATATTTGAACTGCTTCTTACTGAAATTGGTACACCTTGTTTGCCGTAGCATAGACCAGATCCAGGCCTGCTGAATCTAGCTTTGTTTCTATAACTTGAGCACTAATCCAGGCATTCTTTAAAGTATTCAGTTCTATTTATTACTGCTTGGTAGTAACTTGATTAAAGTGTAGCTATCATTCTACGTCTTTTGGATTAAGCACTTGGGCTTCAGACCAGTTGTTTTACATTAGGAAGGTTTGTGGCCTGTACTGTGGTGGCAGGACAGGTAGCTTACATCCTTCTAAGTTGGGAACTGCTGATTGAGGGCTCAGTGTCTGTTATTCTAAAAGTGTATTAGTTCTGGTTTAAGCACTTGGGCTTCAGGCCAGTTATTTTACATTAAGAGGGTTCGTGGTCTGCACTCTTGTGGGAGGAGAGGCTGGACTCTGCCCTTCTGAGCTGGGAATTTCTGGTAAAAGGCTTATAGTGCCTGCATATTTGAACTGCTTCTTACTGTAATTGGTACACCTTGTTTGCTGTAGCATAGACTAGATCCAGGCTTGCTGAATCTAGCTTTGTTTGTATGCTTGTTGTTTGTTTGCTTATTTCCCTGAAAAGCTAATTCCACATAAAATGCGGCTTTTCAGTGCTTCTGTGGATCCCTAGTGATATCTGCATTGCTTACTGTACTTATTTACTTGTTTCACTTGAAAGTTACTGTTTGTCGTTTTTGCATTTAAGTTACCTGTAACACATTGCATTTAACTTAGCTGGCACTTGCACACTAAAACAATTATATAAGTCAGCACTAAAATAATTAAAAGCACTACACCCTCACAAACTCCCCTTGAGTACCTTGTTCTCCATTGGCCCTTTTTTCAATTATAAAGGAATTCCCAATACTATTCTAGCATGTCCAAAGGCCAGTTGTCAATCTCCTCTCCTGTCCAGCTGGTGAATCTGGGAATCTTGAGGCAATGTTACAACTGCCTCATGTACACAGACAACCCTCTCCTCCTCCCAACAAATTCCAACACATGTGATAGAGGCAACCATATAGCCAAATTGGAGGCTAAGCTTTCTCAACTCAGTACTGGTGTAACCAGTCAGGAGGAGAAGGAAACCACACTCACTACAATTCCAGTCTCACATAGACCTACCACGACAGCAAACCAAACACATAAACACACAAAAACATACTCGGAGGCTCTAAATAAAAATATGCCTAAGCAGCAGAGACCTCCAAAGCAGACACCCAAGCAACCGTTACCCCAAAACAAAACACATGCAACACATAGCTCACAAAGCCAGTGTGCCAAACAGTCACAACCCTTAAAGCTAAACAACACACCTGATACACTTGTAATAGGTGACTCTATCATCAGGCACACTGATGTCCCGCTCACCAGGCTGAACAAGGAGAAGGTCACGGTGAGCTGCCTGTCGAGTACTAGGATCCGCCACATAACACAAGCATTCAGGTCACTCCAAGGCAAGTACAAATATGACTCAGTCATTGTCCATGCTGGTGTGAATAACCTAAGACGTACCTCCCTGGACTACATGAAAAGAGACAGAGAGAAGCTCTCTGAGCATGTAGCCCAGGCCGGTATGACCCTGACCTTGAGTAGCATCTTACCCTCACCAAGAATGATGCCACAATATGAAGACAAGATGATCAATTTCAATAATTGGCTTACGTACTGGTGTCATTTAAAGGGGATCCAATGCCTGTCAGCCTGGGATGACATGCTCGACAAGCCACGATGCTTCGCTAGGGACGGCTTGCACCTGTCACTCCTGAGCTTTCGGATATTGGCAAAGGCTCTTGCTACCCCCATACTGTCTTTTTTAGGCAAGGCTCAAAAGACAAACCCACCTCCATAGGTATTACAAGGGATAAGAAACTAAGAGTAATGCTACTCAACGCCAGAAGTTTAAACCTCAAGATGCATGCACTCGAAACTCTCCTTAGCACGGAGAACATCGATATCTGTGCAGTAACAGAAACCTGGTTCAAGGCTCCCGAGAGCACCCCAGCACTACCAAGCTATACCTCATAACATGCTTTTCGGCCCCAAAACTTGGACTGAACCACAAAAGGAGGGGGAGTATCAATATTCGTCAAAGATACCCACACCTCCAGGTTGGTGGCACAGCACGAAGCATCAGAGACTGTCCATGTGCAACTAACAGTGGGTAAAACTGCCTTCCAGTTTATAGCCTGCTACAGACCACCCTCCCAAACCCAGGAACCCCACTCGGCCTTCCTTAGAACACTGGAAAATATGAAGGTCTCTCCAAACACCATTATATTGGGCGACTTCAACTACCCAAACATAGACTGGGAGCATTACTCTAGCTCCAACACCCTAGCCCAAAGGTTCCTAGAATTTATAAACTCAAATGCTATGGAACAACTTCTTACCACTTCCACAAGAGGGGAAAACATACTGGACCTGATCCTCTCCAACATGGGGACTCTATGCTCCAGACCAGAAGTGTATCCCTCACTGGTAAGATCAGACCATAAACTAATCTCACTGGATATTCACATCCCGACCCCACCCTCTGCCCAGAAAACCACAGTGAAAAACTTCTCTAAAGCAAATTTCACACTCCTCAAAACTGAGATGGAATCCTTCAAAGCCCCCGGGCCTGTGGAAAATACGGCCCAGACCGCAGAATCCTTTATAAACGCATTCTATGAACACCTTCAGGAATGCATGGATCATGCAATCCCAAATAAAACCAAGACCCAATCCTCCAAAGGCAGACGGCCTGTCTGGTGGACCCCAGCCATAAACAAACTATACAATAGGAGGAAGCTGCTACATGATAGAGCAAAATCCCAAAAAGGGAAGGCATCTCTGATCAGTATTAGCAAACTACGGGCACTCATAAAATTGTCTAAGGCCAGCTTCGAGAGAAAAATTGCACAGGACACTAAAGATAATCACAAGGCTTTCTTTAGTTATGTTAGGAACCTGGGTGGGAATTCCCAGATATGCTCAGAATTAGTCCAAAATGACAAAAAATACACCGAACCCACAGACATTGCCAACATCCTAGCTGACAAGTTCAGTGAAACCCCCCCCTCCCCACCAAAAGGGCAAATATCTATCCCAGCAGAGTGCTGCCCCCCTGACATCTCAGATGCTCAGGTAAGAGCCGCCCTCTCCAAAGCAAAAAACACAGCATCAATGGGACCAGACGGTGTCCTGGGCTGCATCCTACATGAACTCCAAGAAGAGCTAAACCCAAACATAAAACTACTGTTCAATCTCAGATATGTACCCAAAGAGTGGCGTACAGCAACAGTGGTCCCTCTCCACAAAGGTGGTACCTCAACGGATCCTGGAAACTATCGCCCCATAAACCTGACTAGCTTTGTCTGCAAAGCTATGGAAAGGATCATCATGGACCTCATAAATAAAATATTGCGGACCTACAGACACTGGATCCTACCCAGTTTGGCTTTAAGGGCAGATCCTGCCTCTTAAACCTGGTTGATTTCTTTGAAATAGTCACCAAGGCCATTGACGAGGGGAAGGTGGTCCACACAGCCTACCTGGACCTCGCAAAAGCCTTCGATACAATACCCCACTCGGGCATTATAGATAAGCTCACCAGCTTAAATATAAATCCCTATGTCACTAGATGGGTTGCAAACTGGCTCAAGGACAGAATCCACATGGTTAGAATTGCTGGAGCCATGTCAGACTCCAAACCTGTTACAAGTGGCATCCCACAAGGCTCAGTCCTGGGACCTCTCTTGTTCGGTATATATTTCTCAGAGGTACAAGCAACACAGAAGGACTGTGGCTGACCAAGTTCGCAGATGACTGCAAACTGGGTGCCATAATCGACTCTCCAGCCGACACAAGCATCCTCCAAAAGGGCCTCATAGAAATAGACAGCTGGTGCCAGAGCCATGGCCTCAAGCTAAACGCCAAAAAGTGTATAGTCATCCCCTTTGGCAAAAACAAAGTGCACACAAATTACCTCATAGGTGGTAATCCATTAAGTACAGAGGAAGTAATTAGGGACCTGGGGACCCAAGTTGATAGCAATCTCTCACTATTTGACAACCACGTGGCCAAAGTGGTTAGAAAAACATTTTATATAGCCCACCTAATCATGAAGGGATTCACATCTAGATCAGGGGAGGTCATTGTGCCTCTTTACTCATCCCTCATCAGGCACATAGTTGAGTACAATGCCCCTTTTGGGATGTACCTTACCAGACACCTGCAGCAACTGGAAAGACCCCAAAAGTACCTCACCAAGAGGATCAAAGGGCTCAAACAGATGCCATATGCTGCCCGGTTAAAGAAACTCCAGCTCTACTCAGTGGCATACCACCTGCTCAGAGGCGATCTGTGCCTGATGTATAAAGCAATGTCCAACCCTGAATTAATGGACATGCTGCACCTCAGAAAATCCAAATCCCATCGAGCCACGCGCTCGAGAGACTTGAACCTCAGCACTGAAATAAATAGGACATGCTGGAGGGACAGATTCATAACCCAGAGGCTCCCTTCACTCTGGAATAAAATCCCAGTCCAGATTAGGCAGAGTCCCTCATTGACTCTCTTCAAGAGGAATCTTGATGAGTGGATTAGAGATCGTAGGTTTACCCCGGGTATCACTTCTGTGTCACTGTTAGACAGAGGCACAGTATACTAACCGCGAAAAAAGGGCATAGCAAAATTAATTTAAAATGGGTGGCGAAAGCCAAACACACTCTGGCTAGGCTTATAAATGCCCTAGGGCACAGATAGCCTAGTATGAACAATATATATATGTATATATATATATATATATATATATATATATATATATATATATATATATATATATATATATATATAGGACTTTGTGTTTCAGCTACATAGTTTCTAAATGCCCATGACTTTTTTACATTTCAAGTCTTTATGATTACATTCAAACCAATAAAGCCATACATCACTAGCTGTGGGCATGCATGTTTTTGCCTTTTTATTGACATCAAAACAGTGTAAGTGGATAGTTTGGCTATACTTCAGAAACACAAGGTCCTTAAATCTATCTGATGCCCATAAAGATTACAGTGCCTGTAAAATATCCCAAATCCCTTTCAAACAAAAGGGAAAAAGGTCACAAAGAAAAACCCTTCAGTAAAAACTGCAAGAAAAACTGAGACAAGCTAATGTTTTCACTATGTTGTATCTTAAACCTCTCATAATGGAAGCCCATTTGAAGTGTGTGTGTGTGTGTGTGTGTGTGTGTGTGTGTGTGTGTGTGTGTGTGTGTGTGTGTGTGTGTGTGTGTGTGTGTGTGTATTTCATAGCAGGAGGCTCTTTAGTGTATTTCTTAGCTGGGGTGCCTGCTTTGTGGTGGTAGTACATCCCTCTTTTGCTTATGTGAGATTTCTCTTGCTGCTCTGGTTTTCTTTCACTTTCCAAAGACCTGTAGTAAGTGGATTAGTGACATCTAAATTGTCCATAGGTGTGTGCATGCTCCTGTGGTAAGACCTGACAGTCTACTTCAACCCCCCCCCCTTACCTAATAACCTCCATGGATAGTGGTTGCTATTCATAGGGTTATTGTAGGCATCAGCTGTGACTCTGGATGGAAGGAGGCATAGTTTTCCAATACACTTTTGAAATAAATCCCCTCCTCTTGTAATATGATAGTGATCCTCATGTCAAGTAAGCTGAAAGGGTCAGAATCCTGTTTAAGTCTGTGGAAACTTGGATGCATGCAGATGATGTGAAAAAATAACAGCAACAATTGAGACTGACAGCTTTCTTATCTTGGACTTTAATGTTCTGTTATTTTTTTTGCTATACAAGGGCAAGTACCTGAGAATGGTACATGGAAGCTCTAAGGTGTTTTTTTGTTGAAACCTTGGCAATGGTACTTAATCTTTGCCCTAAAATGCGTTCTTGGTGCATGAGTATTTCTTTTGGTATGCCTATTCTAAAGAGCAGTAAGACCATTTTGTATGGCCTTAGAATTGGCTGAGTGCACACAGAGAGGAAATCCTGAAGTCCCCCTATATCATAGGATGGCAATAAGAACAGGCATCACTTGACCTTTCCACAATCCTTATTCGGTGTTCTTCATATCTATTAAAACATGAATTAGATCCTCTGTGACTTGTGCAGATATGAGCCCAACTGGCCCAGTCTCAGCCTTCTCTTTAATGAGTCATTCAAATGTGACTCTATGTCTCCAGGTCTTCCCTTGTGTTACTGGCTTCAGTGAAGTTGCAGCTCAAATTTAGCCACGAGCTTGGTTGGCTACAGGATTACACAAGACTATATGGTTAAATAATCCAGTGTGACCAAAATATACTGGCACCCAGTCGTGGAGTTGAGAGACCTACGATGCCCAGTGTAATCCTTTCAAAATGCCCATGTATGATGGCTGTGGCTATTAAAAGGATTCCAATCTCATGAATGTTAAGTTGTCAAACTCGCCTTCATTCTTGCTGGATGGGTTCGGAGCCGATCCTCGGCTCCGACTCGGCATTTGCTAAGCTCGAGAGCTAATTTTACCAGCTCGAGGCAACCCTATATCCCATGATGCAAGGCGTGACTACCCCAGATCTCGTTTGCCGCTTCGCGAAGAGGTCTCCTTTTACCAGCTCAGGTAAAGTTGTAGTATATTTATACTAAAGTCAGTCAAAAATTTCCTTTTTTTCCTATACTCTCTTTCTTAAGAGTAAGTGTTAATAGTACCTATCAGTCATAGCCCTATATTCCCTTTCTTCTTGTATTAGGGATAGTTTTTTCTCCCTCAGGCCTTAAGCCTCCATTCCATTACTTTTTCTGTCAGGAAGTGTGGGTGTGTTAATTAGTTTTTCTCCTTTCCACTAAGCTAACTGTGTGATTGGATTGTCTGTGTGTGCTTTTTTGGTGTTGGGCATACTATGTCCAAAGAAGTAAAGGTCTCAGGCTTTAAGAAGTGTGACTCATGCTGTCAGAAGATGTCTCTGACAGACGGTCACACTTCTTGTGTGTACTGCCTGGGGCCTCTACACCTGCAGGACTCCTGTGCTATTTGTCACTCCTTCAGCCAGAGAGTCCTGCAGGAACATAGGAATAAACTTATCCTACGTGGCTTATTGAAGCCAGAGGGCTCACCTACCAAGACTGGGTCGGGTAAGCCCTCTAAGCCACCTAAAGCCTCGGCTGTGACTTCTAAGCCTTCGGCTGTGGCACCGACTCCTTCGGAGTCGAGATCGGCTCCGGCTGGAGCCGATCTTTCTATCTCTGAGGTAGTGGTATCTGTGCTGGCTGGCTCCGATACACTTGCATCGATGTCGGCTCCGGCCGGAGCCGATGTATCTTTGACTAAGACTGGTGCCGATAAGCTGTCGGCTCCATATGGAACCGAAGGGTCTTTGGCTCCGATGGCTCCTTCCAAGAAGAGATCTCGGTCCCCTTCCCTGGAGTCTATTCACTCGGTTCCGGGATCTCCTTTGTTGTTGGAGCGGAGCCATCGGAGCCGATCTTCAAGGTCTTCCAGGCTGTCAGACCATGACTTGGAGAGGGTGGTAAGTAGACTTCTGAAGTCACAGGCACTGGCCCAGATGCTCCATAGCCCGTCTCAGCAGACGACCGCTATCCCTCATCCCCCTGAAATTCCTCCTCCGACTCTCCTTCAGAATTCGGAGCCGGAGCTTCTCGGAACATTGACTGTGGGTGCACCGGAGCCGATACCTCCCCTGTCGGCTCCGTCATCTTCAACCCCGATTTCCTCCTTGAGACCTTCCTTGGAGGGATCCAGTCGTCGGGTCTCCCTTGTCAGCTCTGAGGGGGCTAGTGGCATCGGACCCTTGTCCGATCCCGCTCTCCCTCTTGGAGCATCGGCATTGGTGAGCTCGGCACCGACATCAGCCTCAGAGCCTTTTCTTTCGGCGGGACCAGGGATTCCTGTTTCTTCGGAGTGGGAGTCTTCTGGCCTCCCTGGAAGGGGAGCCTTTGAGGTGATGGAGTGTTCTAACCCCGGAGCTTAGTCAATGGTCAATTCCATTAGCTCCTCCCTCTTCGGTGCCAGTAGATGTCTCTTCCCACTCTCTTGCTCCTGGACCCAGAGATCCATCGCCTCAGGTTTCCCCATTGGGAAGAACTTCCTCTTCCGAGGTTTCTCCTGATCCTTCGGGAGAACCCCCGCGTAAGAGGACGTGTAAGAGGAAGCACACAGACTCCCCTGAGTCTACGACATCAGATACCGACTTAGATGAGTCGGAGGGTTCCCCACGGTCCCCCTCTGAGGATGTCTCCTTTTCAGACATCCTGGAACTCCTTAAGCAGAGGGGGAACTGGCCTTCCATTAACCCCTCAAGGATGAGTCGGTATACCTGGAGGCTTTTGGATCTTGACCCTCCACCTCCTGGGTGTCTCCGCCTTTCGACCCGCTCATGGAAGTGGTGGCTTGAAAGGCGTGGGCGGCCCCGGATTCTGTGGAACCAGTCCCCAGGAGGCCTTCTAAATTCATCACGGCCCCTGCAGACAGACAGTTTCTCACCAAGGGTGTCCCTGTTGATGCCATGGTGGTGGCAGCTGCCACCAAGAAGGAACTTGCTGATCCTTCTGTACCTGTCCATCCTCCTAACAAGGACTCTAGGACCATGGATAGGTACGGTAAGCGGATTTTTTCATCAGCGACCTTCGCTATGCATTCGCTGAACTATCTCTGTCACTTTACCTGGCTTCAGAGAGATATTCTCAAGGAACTAGGTGAGGTAGTTCAGGATCCATCAGCTGCTGGGGCTCAAGAAAAGATTGCCTCACAGCTCGGAATCCTAAATTCTATAGCTAACTCCTCCATGTGGCTCATTTCTTATGCAGCCGATGGGGCGAGTAGAGCCGCAGGCACAGGAGTGGCACTTAGGCGTCAGTCCTGGATGCGGCTTTGCAATTTCAAAGACCCCTTTAAGGCGTCCTTCACTAATACTCCCTTCGATGGTTCGGCTTTTTTCGGACCTCAGGTGAAGGACACATTGACCAGGTGTGAACAGGACGGCAAGACTCTTTCTGCCGTAGGAGTCCATTTCTCCACTCCTTCAAGACCCTATCCCAAAGGTCAGATGGGGGGGAAAATGTGGTTCCGTAAATCTCAGGGAGTCACGCCAGATGCATGTGGTCAGTTTACCCCCAGAGGCAGAGGGGGTAATAACAATAGACGCCGCCCTAGGGGCAGAGGGGGTCCGCAGAATCAGGGTAGCAGGGAGCCTCTCTCTGATAAACCCTTCCAGCATCCCTGAGGTGTTGCCCGACTGTCCACCCTTGGAGGCAATCGGGGGAAGATTGTCGCTGTACCCAACAGCCTGGCGTTCCCTTTCTCAAGACAAATGGGTACAGTCAATCATATCCGAGGGTTACAATATCCCTTTCGAGAGATATCCCGTTCCTCATCAATCCCTTCCAGACGTTTCACCCGGTCTAAGGGAGTTGGCAAAGCTGGAGGTATCAAAGCTCCTAGCAAAAAGAGCCATCCAGCTAGTGCCAGCAGACCAAGTAGGATCCGGAATCTACTCAAGATTCTTTTTGGTCCCCAAAAAGACGGAAGATTGGAGACCAATTTTAGACCTCAGCAAACTAAACAAGTTTGTCAAGAAGGCAAGGTTCCGGATGGTCATGCTTCAGTCCATTCTACCCTTTTTGGGCAAGGACAACTGGATGTGCTCAATAGACCTTCAGGATGCATACTATCACATAAAAATTCACAGGCGCTCCAGAAGGTTCCTCCGCTTTCGGCTGGGGACCAGTCATTTTCAATTCAGAGCCCTGACCTTTGGTCTCACTACAGCCCCCAGAGTGTTTACCAAATGCATGGCAGAGGTCACGGCTCACCTGAGACGTCAAGGATTCCAGGTGTTTCCGTATCTAGACGACTGGCTCCTCTCTGCCACCACCAGGCATAAACTTCTCAAGGCCAGGGACTACACTCTTCACATCTGCAACCAGTTAGGGATCTCTATAAACTCTGAAAAATCTTCATTGTCTCCTTGCCAATCTATTACCTTTATAGGCGCAGAATTAGACACTGTCGGGATGTCAGCAAGACTCGCAAACCAAAGAATTCTGGACATCCAAAAGTATGTTTGGATCATACTACTCAGCAGAAAGATCAGGGCCAGATTTGTCCTGAAGGTGCTAGATCTTATGGCTGCGGCCATCGTACTCCTTCCTTTAGCTCGCTTCCACATGCATCTTCTGCAGTGGATGTTGTTCACCCAGTGGTCATTCCAGCAGCTTCCCATGCGCCATGAGATCTTCGTGATGCAATCTTGCAAGAGTCACCTAACCTGGTGGAAGTCTTCTCCACAACTCCATCAGGGCCGACTGTTTTTCCCCCAGTTCCGGTTGCCACAGTCACTTCGGATGCCTCTCTGATCGGGTGGGGGGGCATTATCAGGGCAGGATGGTCCACGGGACTTGGCAACCCATAGAATACCATCTGCACATAAATGTCCTAGAGATGAGAGCGGTGCTTTTAACGTTGCAAGCCCTCAGTGACTTTCTTCCTTTAGGGACTATTGCAGTTCAGACGGACAACATGTCCGTAGTCTGGTATATCAACAAACAGGGCGGGACCAAGTCCTATCCACTGTGTCGAGAAGCTCTCAGACTTTGGCAATGGGCAATCTCCTCTCATCGGTTTCTGATAGCAATGCATATCCCCGGGAAATCCAACCTATTAGCGGACAGACTGAGCAGAGCTATTCTCATGCCACATGAGTGATCTCTCAAACAATCAGTAGTGGACGGGATTTTTCAGAAGTGGGGCATTCCTTGCTGCGACCTTTTTGCTACACCCCAAAACAGCAAATGCCCAGACTTCTTCTTCCTCTTTCCACTTCCAGGCCATCCCCCCAGAGACGCTCTAACCCAGGATTGGCCCCGGGGACTTCTTTATGCCTTTCCTCCATTCCCGCTGATACCTCAAGTGATTCAGAAAGCTACCGTCTTGAGAGCCAAATTGATTCTCATTGCCCCTTACTGGCCTCGACAAATTTGGTTTCTGTCCCTTCATCGTCATCTCTTGGTTCAGCCTTGGCATCTGGATCCAATTCCAGATCTTCTGACCCACCATTCGGGTCATCTGCACCAGGCCATTCATTCTCTCAACCTCACTGCTTGGTTGCTCCACTTCCTTCCTTAGCCAGGCTTCCTATGATTTCTAATCCCGTGCGAGATATCATAGTAGCTTCTCTAAAGTCCTCTACCAGAAGGATTTATGCTAGTAAATGGCGGCGTTTTTCCTTCTGGGCAAAGTCTAGGGACATAGATCCCTTTACAGCTCCAGTACAGTCAGTCTTGGACTTCCTAGCTGAGATTTTTCAGTCAGGTTCTTCTTCCTCAACAGTTAAGGTTCAGCTGGCAGCGATCTCAAATTTTCATGTTGGCTTAGCGGATCAAAACATAATGTCTCACAAGCTTTGCAAAGCCTTTCTTAGAGGGATCTTTCTGCTGAAACCTCCAGTCAAAGATCCTCCTCCGGAATGGGACCTGAATTTAATGCTGGCATCCTTGATTCTGCCCCCCTTTGAACCGGCTGCTACATGCTCATTAAAATTTCTTTCCTGGAAGACGATTTTTCTGGTTGCTGTTACTTCAGCCAGGAGGGTGTCTGAACTTCACGCTCTCTGTGTCCGTCCCCCATACTTGGTTTTCTACAAAGATAGTGTGTCTAAGAACTAATGCATCTTTTTTGCCCAAGGTTGCTTCCCAGACGAATATTACCCAATCTATTGAATTGCCAGTTTTTTTCCCTAATTATTCTGACAGAGCAGAACAGAAACTTCATTGTTTGGATGTCCATCGCCAACTCAGATATTACTTAGACAGAACTAAACAATTCAGAAAATCTGATCAACTGTTTCTTTCTTATGCAGAAAACAGAAAAGGTCTTCCGGTCTCCAAGGTGACCTTATCCAAATGGCTGTCTTCTATCATTTCTCATGTTTATTTCCTTAGGGGCAAGCAACTGCCCTTGAAACCAAACGCACATTCTACCAGGCGCCTAGCCACTTCCACAGCATTTCAAGATAGGCTGCCTATTGACACCATTTGTGCGGCAGCCACTTGGTCCACTCCTCACACCTTTGTCTCTCATTACAAATTGGACTTGGCCTCCAGGGACAGGGCTAGGTTTGGTTCCACAGTTCTCAAGAGTCTGTTCCATTGAGCCACCCAGGATAGAGGTGCTAGGGACGCGGTCCCATCCAGCAAGAATGAAGGCGAGTTTGACAACTTAACATTAAGAAGTTATGTACCTACCATAACGTTCCATGTTAGTTGTCTTCTCTCGCCTTCTTTCTTGAGTCCCTCCCTCCTTCCCCCTAGCCTGGACAGGCCTTGAAATTGTACTCTTCTCTGGGTACTGTTCATTCTTTCTATGGACCTCCAGTAGGAAGTATCACTAGTCTTTAGTGGTTATTTGCTGTATTTTCCTTCCACATTTAGTCCTCCTTCTTCCTTTCTGGGAAGAAGGTTACTGGCAAGGTTTTTTCATAGCTACCAAACAAGATCTGGGGTAGTCATGCCTTGCATCATGGGATATAGGGTTGCCTCGAGCTGGTAAAATTAGCTCTCGAGCTTAGCAAGTGCCGAGTTGGAGCCGAGGATCAGCTCCAAACCCATCCAGCAAGAAAGAAGGCGAGAGAAGACAACTAACATGGAACGTTATGGTAGGTACATAACTTCTTATTCGTGGCTATCTTTTTCAAAACTTCACATCTTGCACAAGTTTTATCTCTTGCTATCCCCAGGCCAGTAGAACCTGGTTGGAATTTGGACATTAACTTTGTCCATGCCCAGAGGACCTCTCAAGATGGTGCTATGTACCAGTTTTCATCACTATCCCTCTAAAGGGCTTGGGTACTAGCAGTTGGCATACTGTCCTTTTCTCTTTGCCTGGTCATTCACTACAATAAATCTTTTTAGAATTCAAAATCTGTGTTTGATTGAGAGAGATGTGGCAGATTCTTATGCTACCTCCCTGAATTTATTCACACTGACTCTGCAGAGTCTTATCCTCCCATAAGGACTTCATAAATTCAGTCTGCTCACATGTGTGGGTAAGTTTTCTTGGGGTTTTCCTTTCTAAGGACCTGAGATGTTAAAGCTGAAGCTCTTCTATCACAAACTAGTGCCTTTAGGGGAGTTGCAGCCCAAGGTATAGCCATATACTTGGCTACTGTTACCATGCCTGTGGTCTAAAGAAGCTGTTTAACTGTAGTCTTGTGAATCACAAGGGCAGTTGACTTCCCTCATGACCCTTGTTTGGCACTGGCTCCTTTTCAGCTCAAATGCAACTCCCACCACCTTCAGATTTTCGAAGCTAGTGCTGTTTAGTTCTCTAATTGTATGTCTTGGTGCATGCGTGTCTGTGTTCTGCCAGTGTCCTCAGACAGGGCCTAGTACTGTTACTTTTTTTTTTTTTTTTTTGCAGAATTTTGCGTACTAAAAGCTTTACTGTATCCCAATTCTTTTCTACCCCTACAGTCATACCCCCATTTTGCCATATTACTTGGACATGAAGCTCAAAGCCCTTAATCTTGATTTGACTTGAATATATGGTTAAATTAATGTTTGGCTATATACTGTTTAACAGATGCCTTTCCACTTCCAGGTCTAGGTTTATTCACTCTATATGAACACATTTGGCACAAACTTGTCATTTTCTATTTAGGTTTTGGTACTATTTGTCAGAGTCCTGGTGTTTGCAAGGCAACAAGAGTCTTCATATTTATCCAACTACCGATAATGTGTCCAGTGTACATCTTGCATATTAATGTTCCCATCCACATATTTCCTCTTTCCCACTCTAAGGCTACACTCATCACTTTTCCATGATTTAAATCACTTGTATAATATAAAGCTTGCATGGATGCTTCTGTCATTTTGATCCAACTACATGACACTTTTCTTTCACATTTATAAGTTTGCTTTTTTTTTTTTGCTTAGATACACATTATGGAGAATGGCTGATCTCCTGTTTACCATGTCTTTCCAATAAGCTTTATGTCCTGTATGTTTACATTCCATTTCATATTGCGCCACATTTGTTTTACCACCACAATGTTTTGTTTTTTTTTCTTAATATGTGTTGCATCAGTACTCCTATCAATTACTGATTTTTTTTTTTTTTTGCTCAATAAGAGCCCTTTATTTTTAATGAAGGACAGAATTTTCCTCAGTACCACACTCCTGTTTTCTAAATACACGTTCTTCGTTCAGTTAAATAGAGCCATCCCATAATAATGCATTGTATACCAGATGGAGTACTCTTGGAATACTCTGGAAAATGATTCTTTAGTAAGTGTACTTGCAGTGAATTTAGAATAATCCTCATTTGTAATTTTAACATGAAGTGAAAATGGTCATACTTCTGTTTTAATCTTTTTCTGATTACTTGCAAAGTCCATTTAGTCTGTCAAAAGAACATAATTTCTTGGTCTTCAACCATGGCAATGCAGCATGGGTCAAGTTGCCTTGCAACTCTCACCCATCCACAAATAAGAGTCAATCTCTGAGTAACCAATGATCAGATCCTGTTATTTCTTTATTAAATTCATAGACAGGTTCCTGGTACCCTACACCTTCTAATGGCTAATGCCTACGAAGAATTTCTACTTTTGCTCACTCAGTGCTGCTGTCAGACACATTTCTAATATGTTCTTCCATATTACTATTGCAGGTATTCTCTGCATAAAGGATCTGCTGCCAAGGGTAGCCCAACATCTAGCCAGTATACCTAAAAGCCTTTAGATCTTATAGGCACTACGTGTCACACAAATGGTGCCTATGTAAGGTGCAGGGCATAAAGATGACGTACAGATGTAAACACTTGGAACAATTTTGCCGTCAGTCCAAATACTTTTATCAAACATTAATCTGAATGCCCTTTTGCTGTGCTGGTTACCAGGCCGCCTTCAGATAACTACCCCATTGGGGTTTCTTTTCTTCTTCTTTTTTCACTTTTGTATATTTATGTTCATGTCATCCAAGAATGAAAAATGTCAGTGTGGAAGGCAGATTCCCCCATAAAACCATAACAACCAGTGTCTTATTTGCTTGGGCACTTCCCCACAGCCATACACATGGCTATGTCAGGCTTTTGTCCCTAAAACTCTATGTAGTTGCTTATCTTCCTTCCCATATACCTTGAAAACAAACTACTTAAACTTTTGGCTCAGGGTGCCATAGCAGAATCCTCCAACCCCAAGGGTTAGCTGCTGTTCTAAGAAGGCCAAAAAGACTAGACCTGATTGGGCAGTTGTCCCTCCTCCCCTGGATGTCTCTCTAGATGCTAGTAAAAGCCCTGTAGACTGTCTGGCGCTTGCCTATGGCACCTCTGCCAAAACCCCTTTGGAGGCAGGCATCGATCTAAATTCTCACATGTCGTCCGTGGCTTTTCCATTGTCTGCTCAGAATGTTGAGGGGGAACCTCAGCTGATTAATTCTGAAGGACTGAAGGGGATTCCTCAGATTTTAGTATGTGAAGAGATTCTTATGATTATCAAATTCTGCCAAGGGTCTGAACCACCCCTTAGGGTGCATGCCCTGCTCAAGAAAAAGCATAAAACTAAACATACTTGTTGCTAAAGATCACAAACATGAATGGCAGGATTTTACTCTGGGTCTGTTCAAGGCTTTTAATAGCCTTAAAGCCTCCTTAAGGGCTGTCTGTCCCTGCTCCTCTGTGGTCTTCCACTCTGTCTTCCACTCCTGTTAAGAGGCCTAGTAGATTCCTCAGATGAGGACTTGGAGTCTGGGGAGGAATCCCTTCCTCTCATTGCTTTCCCTCTAAACTATCATTCAGAGGAAGAGGATTCTTTGAGCCCAGACTCCCTCCTTCAGGGTTACTATTGCTCATATGAAGGGGTACTTTAAAAGGGATTGCTCTGAGGTCTCTGATATTCAAAAAAACTGTATTATGAATTTCACATATGAGTCTCGTAAGCCGTTAGCTATTCCTCCTGTTTTGGATAATTTATTTATTTTTTTTTTTGCTGCCTCTGTAGCTTTTGATTTTTGGCCTCCAGCTCTTAAGAAACCTGACTTGATTATACAAGGAGTTGGAGAATTTCAAAATTTTGTACAAATGCCCTTCTGCTGATCCTTCAGTGGTTTGTTGCTTCTGATAAAACTTCTAAACTTTTGGTATCTACTAAGCTCCTTTCTTCATATACAGACATTTGAGCTATAGAATGGTTAGGTAAAGTATATGCTGCACCTCTTTTGTCTTTTAGGGCTATTGATTACCAAACCCACATGATTGGCTATGTTTTGATGGTTCTTTGGTAGCTAAAGTGGTGTCTGACCTTTATGATTGAGATGGGAAGGCTTCAGCTCTTCCTTTGCTTGGGTCTATTTCCCAAGTCACCCATTAGTCAAAATGCAGGTATGATCCAGCTGATGCCACTTCCAGGGCTGCAACTTTTGGTTCCGTGATGAGGTGTTATTCTTAGCTATGTAATCAGGATTTACCTGATGATATTAAAGCAAAGCTTATGGATGACCCTCTGGATAAGAAATCTTTTTGGGACAGCTGCTGACTTAAGTTCCTCCAGGAAAAGGGTTAAGACTTGCAGGAGCTCAAACATATTTTTGTTTTCCCTATCCCCAAATTCCAGAGAAATTACGCTTTTAAGTCTGCCTTTCTCCATAAGCAGAATTGCCCACCCTCAAGGGTAAGAAAAGGTCTAGACATATTCCACCTGCTAAATCCTCTCAGACTCTATCTCAGAAGCCTTCTTTTCAGGTCAAGCCTTTCTCCATTTAACATTTAGCCTCTTCCCTTCCAGCAGGTCTGCTTGTCTCTCTCTTCCAAACTGACATCAGATCACCTTAGACTCTCTTGGGAGTTATCATTCATCAGGGATATTTCATGGTTTGGAAATCCATTAACCTCTCCTCAGGCATTTCTAGAACAGCTTCATTTCCCCGAGATTTTGCAGTCCCATTTGTATCGGGATATCATTCAGCCTGCTTTTTCCATCTAAGTGGGAAAGGGGTTTTACTCCAGACTGTTTTCCCTCCTCAGAAGGAGGGTACATGGAGACCATTTCTAGAGCTTTGTCTGATCATCGCCTTCCTCAGTGTTCCTTCTTTCCACATGCTATCTCTCCAGATCTTGTTTCCTGTTCTTTCTCCCTAAGCCACCTTGGTTTCTTTACCTCAAGGATGCATACCTTCACATCCCCATTCACCCTCCGTTAAGGAAATGTTTGTTTCTGTTTCTTCCTCTAATTTTTAGTTCTTTGCTTTGCTGTTTGGCCTTTCTGCTGGTCCCAGAGTATTCACCAAATGCCTTCCTCTTCATTTCTTTTTGCATGCTTCAAGAGACGCTGATTGTTTTCACCTATCTGGGTGACCTGCCCATTCATGCTCCTCCCAGAAGTCTGTTGCAGGATTTCCACTTTACCACTTGTCTTTTACAAAGTCTGGGTTTACCATAAATATCAAGAAACCTGTTCTGAAGCCCTCCCAGGATCATGTTTTTCTTGGATGCAGGCTTCAGACTATTCCTATGTTGGCTTCTCATCCTGCTGCCAAGGTTTTGTCTCTTGACGGTCTCTTTCCAGTTTCTCCTTCCTCTGTCCTCTCTCTTAGTCAGGGAATTTCTCAAGAATCTGGGATTTATGGACTGCCTTTTTCCCATGTTTCCTCCTCAGCTGGCTACATATGAGGAAGTTTCAGTGGACCTCAAATCGGTGTGGCTTCAGCATTGCCACCCTCTGGAGTTCCCTGCTCCTTTACTTCCTTGTCTCCAGATTGAGTTTAAGTGGTTGATTCAACAGCTATCTCTCAATCTGGGACTTCCTTCCAGGCTCCATTTCCTTCTTAGGAACTGTTCACACATGCTTCAGAGACTTAGTGTGGTGAGCTTCTTGTGGCCCTTTAAATGTTCAGGGTCTTTGGCCTCCTCCTCGGAGGTCATATAATATCAGCATAGAATTGATAAGATCCCTGCTTCTAGCTCTATATGCTTTTGATTCCCTTTTACTACCCCGGACCCCTCAGTGCTCACAGGCAATACCACTGTGATGTGGCAATTAAATAAGTGGGTACAAGGTACTATCTCCTTAGCTAGATCCCAAGCCTGAAGAGCTAATTTACAATTTTCTATCAAGTGACTCTTCAGTTTACATTCCTTCAGAACATAGTCTAGCAGACCTCCTTGAGTAGGTCTAGAACACAGGCTCATGAGTGGATGCCTCACATGTTTCTGGACATAGTCCACCAAGGGTAGACTATTCCTCTGGTAGATCTTTTAACCTCCTCTCTGAACAGACTAGTTCCTCTATTTTGTAAAACAGTACCAGTCCTCTGACTTGGAAAATGGATGTCCTACTTTTTTCCTTGAAAGGGAATGTTTCTGTATGCCTTTCCCCTTCCTCTGTTGCCATGAGTTCTCCACAACATCAGGCAGGAATCTCTCAAAATCTTGCTTGTAACTCCCTTTTGGCTGAGAACGCATTAGTTCTCCCTTTATTACTTGGCCAGGGGTAATCACCACAAATTACCTCACTTGGTGGATTTTCACACAAAACAAGGGATCCTCTTATCCATCCTCACTTGTCCACTCTTCAAATGATACTGTGGGTGATAAGGTTTTGATTCCTTTTAGGCACCTCTTTTCTGAGGCTGTGCTCTGTGTTTGGCACGAGGCCAGGAAACCCACTAACAGTAAATTAGTGTCCAAGTGGAAAAGATTTTCTGCAAGATGCCTGTCACCATCAGGATCCCCTGTCTGTGGAGGTTCCTCTGGTTCTGTCTGTCTGATCTGCACCATGCTGATGTAGCATATTCTTCAGTCGGAGCTCACCTATTGGCAATTTCTGTTTTTCTCCCCTTGAGCCCTCCCTTGGCCTGTCAGCATTGAGGTCAAGCGGTTTGTGTCCTCTATACAAGGCCTTCCATAAACCCTATTCTGCTTTCTTGGGACCTTAGTTTTGTAATTGAAAAACTGGCTTAGGTTCCTTTCTGAATGTGCCTGGCCAGCATCCTCGCAATATTGTACTTGGAAGACTGTTCTTCTATTGGATCTTACTTCAGCCAAGAGAGTGTCTGAGTATCTAAACTTCAGGCTCTCATGATGTTTCCTCCTTTTATAGTTTTCTGCAGAGACAGGGTGTCTACTCAAATTGATCCTTTTATGTCCCAGGTGGTTCATAGGTTCATAGGTTCATACTAGGCTATCTGCCCGAGGGCATTTATAAGCCTAGCCCATTGTTTTGTGGCTTACGCCACCCCTTTAGTATGGGGAACTATACCCATTATTTTGCTGTGCCTCTGTCGAGCAGTGACACTGAGGTTAATGAGTTGTCCACTAATTGGTCTTTTTGGGTCTATATCACAATATTGAAAGGAACAAATCTCGAACATCTTAAATATCGAAATTGCCATTCATCGAAATTGCTTTTGTAGGGGGCTGCACCCCCACACCCCCTGCTAATTATATATACCAACTCTGAGATTGCACTACAGTGAGAAAAGGGCAAAATTCCTGATCTTCATTGTACCGCAATCTCACAAAAAACAAATCAATGAATGGCAAGTTCGATATTTCAGTCATTTGAGATTTGTTCTTTTTGCTGTTGTGATATAGACCCGGTCTTTTCACCTTCATTTTTTCCTTCTCCACAGTTTGGCAGTGAGAAGGTTCTTCACCTTGGATCTGCATAAACAGATCAGGTATTTGGATAAAACAAAGGCAGTTTGCAAGTCTGAGCAACTTTATTTGCTTTCACCCCAGGACTTTGGTTTTCCTGTTTCCAAGCAAAGCATATTATCCTAGATTTCTACGGGACATTTCTTTATTTCCTTTTTTTTTTTTTTTTTTTTTTTTTTCTTCATGGCAAATGTCGGCCTTCATCTGTAAAAGTGTATTCTGCTAGGGTGGTTGCCTCTTCTGGTGTTTTCATCCTTGAGGCTGCTTACTTGGTCTTTTGTCCATACTTTCACTAAATATTATAGATTGGATATTGCCAGGGCAGGTTTTACCAGGGCTATTGTTCATGGATTTGTAGAGGGCTCTTCTGTGCTTTCCTCCTCCCAGCCATTTCCATTGCTCTTCTGATCTCCCTTGTGTAAGGACTACTGCAACAGTGATTTGGAAGGACGTAGTACAGTTGTGTAAAATCTTACCACAACAGCAGCTGTCCTTCTCTTCAGTGTTACAGTAGTCACTCCCTCTGTCCTTCCTCCTCTTTCTTAGCCCTTGCGTCTGTCACCCTCCTGGTGAAGGTGGCCTTGCTCCTCTTCCTTCTGTCATTTTTCCCTCTGGATGTATGGTTTCTTTTGTCCATTGAGGGTATTCTTTCTCCTGGGGCAATTCATTCAGTGTTTGCATCCATACATCACCTTTATGCAAGGCCCATACATGTGACATACAGTGCCTAAGACCTAAACGCTTTGGTTTACTTACTGGACACTGGACTATCCTTGGCAGGAAAGTGGTCCAAATGGAAAGAGGTCACCAAGCAAGAGAGACTAGTATTGCTGAAATTGAATTCATCCTCAAGTCCTTGAGTACCTTCAAGAGGTTTTTTACAAAATCCCACCAAGACGGTACTGATGCATTGATGTTATTTGTATAGCATACATCATGGACAGAAGTAGGTTAAAAATTAGATAGCTGGGTGCACAACACCCAAGATAAAAAAGTGCCCAATCCTGGTAGGTGCACTGGTGCCAGGACTGGAAAAAATGGCAATATAGAATCCTTAAGACACGGAAACATTCCTTCAATGGGGCCAGGCCCAGGAGAGGATGCTCCCCCTGTTGTAGAAGGAAGTAACAGTCCACAAAAATCACAAAAACTGATAGGCCAAAGAGGAGCCATAAAAATGATTGAATGGAATATTGAGGAAAGAAATTGTACATGGTTGCTATTAAACAAGTAGGCCAGAATTTCCTGACAGAAGATTTACAAAATGATTAAGAGAAATTAGAAGAAAGAAAAGTACTTCTACAAGAACTGTCAAAAGCATCAAATGTGTGTATTAATGCAGCATTTTTATGAAAAACATTATAGAGCTCAAGAATCCTTGGTCCATTTGGAAAAGGAAGCAACTGAGGAAGTGTGAAAATATAAAGAACACTCTAGAGACTTTTGAAAGGTATAAAAAAAGAAATATGGTCATGGGAAAGTGAGAGTGATCTGATCTGGTGCAATGTTTACGCAAAAAAGGCAGCCCCAAAGATATTCGAAGAGAGATGCAGGCAAATCCATCCAGATATGGAAAATCTCGGAATGTGGAACAGAATATTAGTAAAGTAGAAGTTAAAATAGAAGTTGAAGTTATAGAGCACTTGCAAAATGAAGGATTTAGTGTAGAAATATTGACACAAGTTACATCACAGCATGATGGAACGAGTCTCCAAAGTAAAGAGAAACTAGATGATCAGGAGATATCTGAAGAAATATGGACATGGGAAAGAAAGAGCTTTAATGTGGTGTAATATTTATGCAAAGGAGAAAGCAAAAATAATCAAAGAGCAAAACCAAAGATATTTGGAGAAATATAGGCAAAAGCATCCAGACATGGAAAATTTTACGATACAAAGAATAAGGAAACAAAGATGAAAAGTAGAAAAGAGAATTAATAAGGGAGAGGTTAAAGAAACAGAAACTGAGGTCATGAATTACCTGTGAAGTGAAGGATTTGGTGTAGAAAATATAACTGAAAACATCACAGCAGGGTAAACAATGGATCAAATTAAGTTGAAAACAGTGATGCTGAAAACATCTGATCAGTTGACATATGAAGATACTTTGGATACGTCCATAGGAAACCAATGCAAACATTCAGTTAGAGTTGCACAGCAAAGGGAGAAACAGGAAACTGTGGTTTCTCTGATGCAGCTAATGTTGTGGAGTGATAGGCCAGTGAGTTCCCATATAAAAGAGCAATGGATGACACAGGATGAAACTGAAGAGAATGTGGCACAGGAAGATGCTGTGGAACTGCTATAGAATGCCTACAAGAAACTGAGAACAATGAATGTGCTCTCAGTTTACAGAAAAATGACCTAAGAAAAGAGTTGCTTGATAGAGATGGACAGACATATATTAAGGGTTTACTATCAAAATGTTAAACAGAGAAATTTCGGTTCGACACATCGAATAAAAAAAAAAAGTCAAAATGTATAACATGGCACAATGTTGAATCAGCTGAACAAATTTAGCAGATTTGACATAGTTGCTGAAAAGATGTCCATATAGGAGCTCAAGTAAAGGAAACTCCTATACCTAATGTCATGTTTTTGCAGGAGCGCAAGCCCCTGTGCTCCCCAAACCTCCTGCTAACTATATATTCCAACTCAGAGATCACACTACAGTGAGGAAAGGGAAGAATTTCAAAAACCGCACTGTACCACGATCTCTGTACAGTACTTCAAGTTTATACTGGCAAATGTACAGTGCTTTAGCTGCTACAAACTTTCGAACACAGAGATGTTCAGCAAGATGAAAATTCGAACATCCATGTTTCAAGTTTTACATCTGCGGGCATCTCAACTCGATTTTGATAGTAAAGCCATATTAAGATCAGTAATAGAAACTGATTACTGAAAGTCAATAAAACCCAAAAAGTCAGTTTGAGAAAACAAATGAATATAGTAATTAGGACTGTCCACAGAAATGGATGCAATATAATGGAAGTGAATAGGATATATTACTGTGTAGCTAAATTAATAACAGTCTTGCCACAAAAATACATGATAGTAAGGAAAAGGGGAGAAAGAGAATGCCATCATGGAAGTATCAAATAGAGAAAACTATAAAGCAATTAAGACAAGAAGTGTCACTGTGTAGAAGAGGGAACAGATCAACAAAAATGTGATAAAAGCAATGCACAGTATCGGAACAGATCAGGATCTACTGTGCGTGCACCATCACAAATGAAGTAAAAACATTATCACAACAAAAAAACTTAAGATATCCAGGTAAATGAAAAGTACAAAATAAGCAATGTATTGACCCAAAATTTTTATAGAGAATTGGGGAACAAGGCTTAAGGAATTGAAGCACCACCAAAAAGATACATTTTGAAGAAATATTTTTGAAAACCCTGTGCAACATAAAGATGCTAAATGGATAGAAGTAAAAGAATGTACAGGATATGGAACAGGATGAAGCAACAGCCAGAGATATTGAAACAAAGTTAAGAAAAGCTCCTAATTCAAACACTGCAGTCCCAGATACAGCAACTAACTTCTGGTTAAAAGTATTAACATCTTTAAATGAAGATTTAGCCATGAGTAAGAACTATTTATATGCACACCCTGAAGAGGTACCATCCTGGCTAACAGGAAAAACAATATTTCTTAAGAGCGAAGCTGCAAGCTATCCTGAAAAATAGACCAATAACTTGCCTTCCATTGACATATAAACTATATACACTGGAATTGATGCTTACAGTTTATAGTCATTTAGGAGAATTTCAGGCAAAAGAAAAAAGGGTAAAGTCATATGGAACAAAAGGTAATTTGATGTTAAATAAAATAATAAAAGGGGATGAATCCAACTATGGCATGAATAGAGTTTAAAAAAGCATTTGACAGTATACCACATTCATAGATAAGAGTGTTAAAAATGTATAAGATGCACCCTACACTGATCAACTACATTACAGTGGCCATGAAACAGTGGCAAACCACTCTGCAGTTAAACCATGATAAAGGATAAATTATTATTCCAGGGATAAAAATTCAAAGGGGGGGGGTATTCCAAGGGAACTCCCTGTCACCACTGCTATGCTGTCTTTCCCTTAACCCATTAAGCTAACAGATTAGGTCACGACTATAATTTGGCTCCAAGAAAACAACAAAGTGTAAAGAATTATCATCTTTTTGTAGATGTTTCAAACTATAGTTCTTCAGATGAGGAACTGAAAGAACTGCAAGTAGTCAAATCTTTCAGATGATATAAGAATGCCATTTGGTCTTGATAAATATGCAAAAGCAACCTTTAAAGCAGAAAAGCTGTAGCACCAAGAAAACATCAGTTTGGGACAGGGATGGGATATTAAAGAAGTTGAGCAAGAGGGTGTGTAAATATTTGGGAATCGAAGGATCAACAATAAAGAAAGAACAAATGTGAATAAAACTCAGTAAGGACTATGTTAGAGAGTCTAATTTAGAATGACGAAAGAACAGAATTGCTAATACATATTCGTTGACACGCAAGTGTTGAATGTCCTTTTCAGTGAATGGCCACATCATTGAATTCTTTCCGAGGGAAAGAATTCGATAGGCCAACCACGCAGGACACAAATTTAACAAATACTATGAAGTGGTGGGCTTTGTTTTCCACACCCTCCACCCCCCTAACTAAATATACTAACTCCAAGATCGCACTACCTTGGAGAAAAGGGCAGATTAAAAACAGCCATCAGAGTTCTTTCCCATGGAAAGAATTTGATGATGTGGCTGTTCGCTGAAAAGGAAGTTCGTCACTTGCATGTCAACGAATAAGTATTCCCGATTTTGTACTTTCGCCATTCTAATATAGACCCTATTTCAGCAGGATTTAATACTAAAGACAGCATTGATATATAGGAATAAAATCCAAGCAATAAAATCCAAGCAATAAACCAGTTTGCTCTTCCTGTCCTAACTTAGTTTTGGAATATTTGGTGGGCCCAAGAATTGTGTTGGATATTTTGGACAGGAAAACAAGAAGGATGCTTCATGCTCCTCAAATGACTTAGAAAAAACAGTATATTCCCCATTCTGAAGGAGGTATGGGCCTCTTTGAAATTGATTGCATGTACATATCTTTGATAGTGGGACTGCATACATATCTGTTGACCTCACAAGACCCAAATGTAGTGAAAGTTTTGAAACATGAGAACACGTCTAAGATGGCTTCCCTGCTTAGTTTAGCAGAGGTTTATTGGTGTACATCAGAAATGGAAATCAAACCAGAAGTAGACAAAAATCAGGCAGCATCTGAATGTGCCAAAAACAGAGAATATAAGGTGAAGGATCTGATGAGAAGGCAAAAATGAGGAAAATGCATAAATATATTTACAAGTTTAGGAAACTCCTAGAACAACCTCATGTCTGTCATGTTCAAACACAAGAATGGTTAAGGAGATGTGAATTTAAACCAAAAAATGAAAGGTTAATACTGTTGGCTCTACATACATATGTGGACTACGTACATGATGTTGGTTTACAAGGTCCATTGCAAGTGGGGAAAAAGACAAATGTAAGTTTTGTAAATTGGAAACGTGAGCTACAAAGCATCATAGAAAACGTTTATATCATATGGAATCATACATTACTAACAGTTCAAAAAATAGATGCAAGAAAACTAGATATATTGGTCCATGAAAAGAAGACAAAAGTGGAATTGATTATTGAAATCGCTATAGCCAGTCACTACAATGTCTTGGAGAGAGACCGTCATAAAGAACCAGGATTTGCAGGTAAAAAATGAGGGCAATGTGGAAGAAATATACCCAGATAGTTCCAGTAGTAGTAGTAGGAGCAACAGGTCTTAGAATAATTCACAATTGTACTTTGATATGTTACTGGTGCATGTAACTCTATTAATTGCAGGAGGAGTCATTACTGGGCACATTGCGGGTGCTGCAAAGAGCACTTCTGGCTAACATCAAAGAGTGAAACAATACTAATTTCATGAACTTTAATTATACCTTCACTTAAGAATGGGGTCCATTCTCATCATGGTATTAGAAACCCGAAAGACTTGGAAAATTAAAACAGGGACAGCCCTTAAGAAAGAATATTGCAAGAGTTAAGAGGGGGACATCTACCGTTGTGGAAAAATGTTATACAAATGTACTTTGGGCTTACAGATTTCTGGTGCTCATGTTTAACTGAATGTGAATAATGAGTAAAGAACAACAAAGTGCTATAAAATGGAAGACAGTCAAACAGAAGGCAAC
The DNA here is from genome assembly GCF_019279795.1 of Protopterus annectens. Lineage (NCBI taxonomy): Eukaryota > Metazoa > Chordata > Ceratodontiformes > Protopteridae > Protopterus > Protopterus annectens. The sequence continues at coordinate 109,434,200 of NC_056743.1, forward strand.
ATAAAAAGCACAGACTATCTAAAAACAGCACACCAGACCATCCATAGCAGGGAGTAAAAACGTAGAAAACAAGCTTATTTTGGTAAGCGCTTTCATACTCAATAGCACACTTCAGACCATTCACAATACTAAATTAATGCAAATCCATTATATACACCCATATACCCAGTTAAAATCAAATGATGTCATATTCAATTAACCTCAACAAGCAATTGAAACTCATTTAAACAAGTTATGAGCCTTAAGAAAAGGTCTTGGAGATTGTGCTAAGCCATATTTTTCTGGTGATAGAAATATGGCTAATGAAAGCTCTCAGAGCATTGCTCCCCAAGATCTTACTTTTTTGTTATATTCTACTAATAATGTTGACATGTTTTATGACACTGTTAAAAATAATTGGTCAGTTCTACTATCTGATGACAAGATTGGACATCTAGTGGGCAAGTGCCCCCATTTTTCATTTAAGAAGTCCATAAAAAGACTTGTGTTATGGTGGGAGGAGAGCGTGAGATGGGGAATTGAGAAGAGAGGAACACAGCCATGCGACAGATGTAATTTTTGTTCATATGTAGATAGCAGTGGTTATCTTAGACATCCTATTGCTGGCTATGAGTTTTCATTGAGTACAACAGCAGATTATTCTACATGTAATGTAGTATATCTGGCATGTTGCACATCATGCCCCTCATTTTATGTTGGGTAAATGAATAGAACTTTATGGGAGCGAATCAGGGAGCATGTTGCAGCCATAAGGAAGTTGGATATCAAAAATGCACTAGCAGAACATGCAGCTGATGAGGGTCCCACACATTTATTTAAGTTTAAAGCTGTAGAACATTTAATAGAGGGGTGGACGTTTGGCAGACTTTAGGAATTTAACTGAGCAGCATAAGATTAGATGGATAATTAAATTATATGCTGACAAACATCCTGGCCTCAATGGAAAGGTGCCCTTAAGACTATTTCTTAAGGCTCGTAACTTGTTTAAATGAGTTTTAATTGCTTGCTGGGGTTAATTGAATATAACCTCGTGATTTTAATTGGGTGTATGGGTGTATATAATGGATTTGCTTTAATTTAGTATTGTGAATGGTCTGAAGAAGTGCTCTATTGAGCATGAAAGCACTTACCAAAATAAACTTGTTTTTACTCCCTGTCATGGATGGTATGGTGTGCTGTTTTTATAGTTTATTAATTTGAATACTACTAATGCAGTTGGAATTTTGATTGCGAGTACTGAATATTGCCTTTTGTATAATTATCTACTTTTTAAGTAATAAAAGCCATTTCAATAGTGTCTATAGTTGACTTAAGTTGAAGTATTGCTATATTTAACAAGAACAGTTCAGGGAGTTGCATAATGTTTGGTTGTAGGAGGACCATGTGGTTAGAATTCATAAGTAAGGAGGGTAAAGGAAGATTTGCCACTACAAATTGTTTCTCATGTGTTTATGTGCTTGCAAGTATCCATTATGCCACAGTTGCTTAGGTTCACATATTTCAAATCAAGGGGTTTCAAACAGATATTTTCAAATTATAATTTAGAAATGTTGTCTTCAGAACAACCCAGTCAGGAATTTCATGAGTTCTATGTATGTTTACCATATAGATCAGTAGTTGCAACTGAAGTCAATTTTTGAACTCTGCACCAATTGGCATTATTGGACACACAGAAAAGTACCCTACCAGATGTCAAGTGGGGGGACACTATCACCATGTTCTTGCATAAAAGCAATCTATAGCTCCTTCAGACTTCTACACCATGGTGTGATCTTCTTCCTACACTGATCATTGTGCCTATGTGTAAATTTGACATGGCTAAGATTTAGTCTAGTTCAAGACTTGCTTTGAGGCAGCTCCAGGTCAGTTAGCAAAAGGGCTAGGTGTCTAATACCTTCCCCGTCATTCTAAGCTATTATTCCTGTGTGATTTATTTTAAATTGCTACTGGTCTGTGATATCTTCACTTATCTTTGAGTGTTTCAAATATTTTCATTTCTTGATCTGTTCTGCTTTAGCTAAGGTCTTTAAGTTTATTTTAGTAATTCCCATAAATAGTTGCACTGCCTTTTGCCATATAAAAGGCTTTAATTCCAACAGTTAGACCACTTAATTTCTTTCTTGTGAGGGGAGAGAGAGTCTAGTTCAGGGCTTGTTTGCTTTAAGGCATTTCCAGGCCAATCGGCTACAGAGTTGAATATCTAAGAATGTTATCCCTCTCCCTCACTGCTCTGGTTATCATCTTAAACCCTGTTCATCTGTTGTCTGACACACAATTTGATACAATTCCCTCCATCTTATTTCTTATTTTTAGTAAATTCTCAAGTATAACTTTGCAAAATATTTCCATTTTAAGCTATGTAAATATTTTTCCTTCCATAGATACAGAATATAGTGTATTCACCAAGCCACTCAGTGTTGTACTTTTTAATCTTGGTGTCTCTATTTGCATTAATGTTATTACAAACTTGTCCTTGGCTTCTCCATCCGGATTCCTCTTATCTTCTCAAACTAATAAGTACTAGAGGATTAAATTGGGAACTTTCTCTCCTTTATCTGCTAAATTTTGATATATTCTCTTTCATATTCTACCTGCATAGTAATTCATTTTCTTTACTCATATAAACATCTAAGTAATAGACAATATGGAAGATCAGTCTGTTAGTTTCACTTTTGTCACCAGCTTTTTAAATTTAGGTCTCACGACTGTGTGCAAACTGACTTTTGCTCACAAATAATTAACTTAACTAAACACCAATAATGCCACCTGTCAAAGGTGTAAATGCCTAATCTGGCTACTTCCTCTCACACATGGTTTCCCTGTGATCATACACTCCTGCCACAATCCTTCTCTGATCATACTAAAATGTCTTATGCTGATACTTTAAACATTAATTACCAGAGCCTCCTAGAAATATGAAATCTCTGCAAAAATCAGGACATTATGGGAGGTATGCAAGAAGTGAATTGGTCACCATAAGCAGAAACACTTTGAACAATAGCAGCAGCAACAAAAAAGTTTGATAGGTGACTCTATTGTCAGGTGCACTGACTCAAAAACACATAAGGCAGGGCAAGGAAAGGGTTACGGTGTGTTGCCTTTTAGGTGCCACGATCTCTTTCATTACAAGAGCATAATGAGCCTAACTCATCACAAATATGACTATGATGTGGTAGTGGTGCATGAAGGAATAAACAGCTTCAGACATAAAACCCTGAATGACATGCAGAGAGGCATGTCAGACCTTTCTGTGCATGTTACAAATGCAGGTAAAATACTAGTCATAAAGGAATCCTTCCTTAAATGTTTTCTAGATTCAAAGTAATGTAACTAGCTGCAATAATTTAAGTAGTTTGCGTCCTTCCAGGTTATCCAGTATTTGTCAGCATAGGATGTGATGCTTCAGAGTCCAGCCGGCTTTACTTAGGATGGCCTGTACCTCTTATTTTAAGGCTTTCACACATTGGCTAAATAGCCTTTGCTGCCCTAGAGCCTTTTATAGGCAGAATCCAATTGATGGATGTTTCAACATGTATAGTCAAGTCTCGATAGCTGACCACATTACGGACTTCCAAGATGGCTGCACATTAAGTAACAGCTTATTTGTAGCTGTCCCAGTGTAAAAACAGAAACTCAGCAGAGAAGGCCAGTAGACCTTTATTTATGGGTAAATTTAAGTAACTGACTAGTAAGTGCACTGCCTGGATGTCAGGATTAAAAAAAAAATAGATAAGACCTGGAATAAAATCCGCTACAAAAAGTAAGGAAGAAATACTGACCGGAAATGTTCTGCAGGTGTTCAGCAAAAAGCAATGCAACCTTCAGACATGGCTTCCAATAACCTACAGGAAGATACAAGACAACAGCATACATACTTTGTTAAAATAAACAAAACACTAACGGAGTATATCAACAGAAATGACAGAAGGCTGGAAAAAAATGGAAGGAGCCTTAAACAGATATTCAGATGAGGTGAAAAAGCTGCAAAAATCAGAGCTCAAAATGAAGAAAAGGCTGGCTGAATGAGTCTGTTCGGGAATAGATGTTTCAAAAAAATAATAGAATTAGAGGACAGAGCACATAGGGAAAACTGAGATTTTCAGCTATGCCAGAGAAGCTGGAAGGAACAGACACCATTAATTTTATGAAAGTAAAAATAAGCAACTGAAATGGTATCCACAGTTGGAGTTGTTATTTGAAAGGGCACATTGTGTTTATGCTCCAAACCTGGCTATAAGTAAGCAACCTAGACCTTTAATAGTTAATATGCAATCCTACCAGCAAAAAGAATTGATTCTGTCAAAACTGTGTCAGAAGGACAAAGTACTAAGTGGGAGACAGCAGGGTAATTTTGGAGAATGATTACACATTGTACACCAGGCAGAAGAGGAGCAAATTGTTTCCATTATTCAGGGAATGTGGAGATGCAGGTTTGAGATTAAACTGCTGCACCCAGCTGTCTTCCAGGTATTCTTCCCTAGAGGGACAAAATCATTTTCGATGAAGTACATGCTAAGGATGAAATACAAACGTTTGTCCAGCAAAAAGTTAACTGTGAAACACAGATTCTACTTCTTGTTATAGTCCCTTGCAGGTCTTTATTACCATACCTGTGAAACATTTTCAAATTTTTCAATGGCAAATGCTAGAGATGAGGAGAGGAGCATGTGAGTTGACTAGAAGAATTGAGAGTACATTAGAAATGAAGCAGAGACAGGATTTTGGAGATGTACAGTAATAAAATAAGTAACTTAATATGGGATTACTGTGCAAAAATTATATTCATGAAATATGACAACATAAAAATCTGGAAATTTTTAACTTTTTCAGAATTTGTTGGACTTGTTGGGGACTCTAAAGCATATGCCCTAGTTCATGTCATTAATTTTCAGAAAAGTGCTTCGGGTGGGGGAAGAGGAGGGAGAAAGGTTAACTAAACATTTTTTTCTTATAGTACTAATTTTGTGGCATGTGGTTTTCTTTGCAAGCTATAAAGTGAAGTGTAATAGGGATTGTAAATGGTTACTGCTGTTCTTTTTTTTTTTTCTTTTCTTTCTCCTTTCTCTCTGTTCAGTTTTAAAATATTTAGGCACTGCAATGTAAGAGAGAAGAACGAAAGGACTGGTTAAAAAGTATGATAAAAGAAAAATTGATGTGCTTTTTTTCTCATTCTTGCATGGAGGAATGATTGGATTACAGACACTAGATTGATTTAATAACGAGCTGTGAGAGGCCAATTGGATGGAAAATAACACTGAATATTAAGAGGCTTTTTTCTAACAAATATATGTATGCTCAGTAACAATTCTGCAGGTGGTCTTCATGTTTCCATGGAAACAATCTGATAAAGAGAAATGGCTACAGTCTGGTGGAGTGAATGGTTAAGGAAAAAGGAGAAATTGTCTAGGGGATTATGTTCTCTGATAACATTCAGGGGTTTTCCCAAGGTAGATAATGGCTTCTGAAAGCATTCAGGGGCTTTCTCAAGGTAGTTAATGTTCTCTGAAAGTTTTTAGGGGCTTTCTCAGCTGTAAGAGCTGTAAAGTCAGTCAAGACAAAACCAATCAGTACTTTCTAGAAGCACAGGCTACACTGTGCATCTTGGTATGGATAACCTTTCTTTTAGGTTAACTCAAGTATGTAGGTGTGGCTGTCAGTTTGGGACTTTTATTCCTATTAGGAGGGTAAAACTACAATATTATATATTTTAAGTTGATGTGTTTTGGGGGTAGTTTTTTGAGGGCATTCAATAAAAAAGTCTTATAAGATATGACATGGGCTTGATGACAAGAAGCAAATGTATAAAAGTACAACTTGCCAAACGGTGTATGCGAGTAACATAAAAGATGGAACTACACATTTAACAAAAAATGTGTTTAAACATAAGGTGGGGAATAATAACTTTTCAATAGAATCATGCTTTCTGTAATGTCTTTACATTTTTTAACATAAATACAAAACAGTGTAGTAAACTGTGTGAGGCCATTTACATTTAGAGTGAAAATAGCTATATTACAGGAGACACACTTAGAATTGAACATGTGCATTTGATAAAGAAAAGTTTTCAAGATGGTTATTCAGTGGAGTACCTGGGACAAAGGAAACGAGGAATACTTGTATTAATTGCAAGAGTTGCTCCAATAGTAATGATCTTCTTCTTTCAGCTGTTCCCATTAGGGGTTGCCACAGTGGATCATCTGTTTCCATTTCTTCCTGTCCTCTGCATTTTGCTCTCACACCAACCACCTACATGCCCTCTTTCACTACATCCATAAACCTTATCTTAGGCCTTCCTCTTTTTTTTCTCTTGCCTGGCAGCTCCATCCTTAGCATTATTTTCCCAATATATACCCATCATCCCTCTTCAACACCTGTCCAAACCAATGCAATCTCTCCTTTCTGGCTTTATCAACAAATTGTTCAACCTGAGCTGACCCTCTAATATACTGATTCCAAATCCTGCTCCATTCTCATCATACCCAATGCAAATCTTAACATCTTAAACTCTGCCACCTCCAGCTCTGACTCCCGCCTTTTTGTCATTGCCACTGTCCCCAACCCATATAACATAGCTGGCCTATCTACCCCCTTGTATACCTTCCCTTTCACTCTTACTGGTATCAGTCTATCACAAATCAGTCCTGATACTCTTCTCTGCCCTGCCTGTACTCTCTTCTTCACCTCTCTTCCACACTCACCATTACTTTGAACTTTTGATCCCAAGTATTTAAATGCATCCAACTTCACCAGCTCTACTCCCTGCATCCTCACCATTCCTCTATCCTCCTCCCTCTCATTCCCACATGTGTGTGTATATATGTATATATATATATATATATATATATATATATATATATATATATATATATATATATATATATATATATGTGCCCTTGCTGGAGCATATCTCCAGCTTTCCAGGGTCTCCTCAACCTGTTTCCTACTCTCATTACAGATCACAATGTCATCTGCAAACATCATAGTTCATGGGGACACTTGTCTGAGCTGATCCTTGATGTAATCCCACCTCCACCTTAAATGCACCAGTCACTCCAACTGCAGACCTCACCACTGTCACACCACCCTTATACATATCCTTTACCACACTTACATACTTCTCTGCTACTCCCAACTTCCTAATACAATACCACACTGTCCTGCGTTTTCTGTAAGTCCACAAAGACACAATGCAACTCCTCCTGACCACCTCTCTGAGCAAACATTGCATCTATATTGCCCTTCCAGAAAGAAACCATACTGCTGCTCACTAATCACCTCCCTTCTTAACCTAGCTTCCACTACTCTTTCCCATAACTTCATGCTGTGAACAATGTTATCCCTCTGTAGTTACTACAGCTCTCCACATCACCCTCATTCTTAAAAATCTGTACCAAAGCACTTCTCCACTCCTCAGGCATCCTCTCACATTCCAAGATTTCATAAAACAATCTGGTTAAAAACTCCTCTGCCATCTCCCCTAAACACCACAATGCTTCTGCAGGTATGTCATCTGGACCAACAGCCTTTCCATTCTTCATCCTCTTCATAGCTGTCCTTGCATATTCCTTGTTAATCAGTTGCACTTGCTGATTCACTATCCCCACATCATCCAACCTTCTTTCTTTCTCATTTTCTTCATTTTCTTCATTCATCATCCTCTCAAAGTACTCTTTTTCCATCTGCTCAACACACACTCCTTGCTTGTAAGTACATTTCCATCATTATCCTTTATCACCGTTACCTGTTGTAGATCTTTTCCAGCTCGGTCCCTCCATCTAGCCAATCTGTAAGCTCCTTTTCCCCTTCTTAGTGTCCAACCATTCATGCAACTCTCTCCATACACCTTATCCTTAGCCTCTGTCACCTCTCTCTTTACCATAGGCCTTATCTCCTTGTACTTCTGTCTACTTTCTTCATCTCTCTGACAATCCCACTTCTTCGGCAACCTCTTTTCTTTATATACTGTACTTCCTTGTTCCACCACCAGGTTTCCTTGTCCTCCTTCCTCTGTTCAGATGTCACACCAAGCACCTTTCTAGCTGCCATCCTCAACAGCTCTGCTGTAGTTACCCAGCTATTCAGTAACTATTCTCTGCTACCCAGTGCCTGTCTTAAGTCTTCCCTGAACTCCACCTCACAATCACCTTTTTTTTCCACCAATTTATCCTTGGCACTGCCATCACACTCCTCTTGATCACCAACATCATCCTACAGACCACCATCCTTTGCTGCCTAACTACAGTTTCCACTGCCACCACTTTGCAGTCACCAATCTCCTTCAGACTGGCCCTCCTACATAGGATATAATCCACCTCTGTGCCTCTTCCTCCTCTATTGTACATCACCCTGTGCTCCTCCCTCTTCTTAAAATATGTGTTCAGCACAGCCATGTCCATTCTTTTTGCAAAATCCACTACCATCTGCCCTTCTGCATCCCTCTCCTTAACACCATACCTACCTATAACGTCATACCCTGTGTTCCCTTCACCAACATGTCCATTGAAATCCACTCCAATCACAACTCTCACCCTTAATTACACTCGTCACCACTTCATCCAACTCGCTCCAAAATGTTTCTTTCTCATCCATCGCACACCCAACTTGCGGAGCATATGCACTAACAATATTCATCACACCATCAATTTCCAGCTTCATAAACATCACTCTGACACTTTTCACCTCCAAAACACTCTTGGCATACTGTTCCTTCAGGATAACCCCTACCACCTTTCTTCTCCCATTCACACCATCATAGAAAAATTTGAACCCGCCTCAGATACACCTGGTCTTACTCCCCTTCCATCTCATCTCTTGCACACACACTAAATCAACCTTCCTTCTCTTCATCCTATCTGCTAACTCTCTCCCTATATCAGTCATACTGCCAACATTGAGTTCCTACCCTTACTACCACACTCCTAACCTTCTTCCTCTCTTCCTGCCTTCTGGCATGCCTTCCCTTCTTCTTCATTCAGCAATAGCTCATTTTCTACTAACACCCTGTTGGCTAACAGTACTGGTGGTGGTTGCTAACCCAGGCCTTGACCAATCCAGTATGGAAATATGTTTTGTCCACATATGTCATTTGGCTAAAGTTTTACTCTGAATGCCCTTCCTAATGTAACCCTCTCCAGTTATCTGTGCTTGGGACTGGCACAAAGAAATGCACTGGCTTGTGCATCCCCAGTGGCTGGGTTTAGAAGGTAAAGATAATGGCAGACCTGTAGTGCTAATGGTCTACTGGTAAGGGAAGAGGATTACACTGGCATGTATTTAGGTCCCAACTAAAATTGCTATCATGGAGCTTAAGAAAATTCTGAGAGAAATATTCAGTTTCCAGCAATGAATTTTACTTCTAGGCATTTGATTTGCAGCAGTGAATGTGTCTGGTGGCCTCGGAAGGAAAATAATGAGAGGGTAGATTTGTGAAGAAATTCAAGAAAATATTTGGCATGGAAGATGCAAATTCAGCAATAGGAGTTTGGAGTCAATTTACATATTTTTCCAAAAGATAGAAACTGGGCTAGGCTAGACAGAACTTACATTTCACAGGAGCATGTGCATTTGATTGAAGATCTTGATACTCACCAAAAACTATTTCAGATCATGTGCCAATAATTAAAATAAAAGCACAGGTTAATGAAATAAAAATGAGACGTTGGTGCTTTTCCACCTATCTGTTGAAAAGAGGAATTTAAGGAATGGGTAGTAGATATTATTCAGGAGCTGTTAGGGGGGATTGAAATTTCTTAAAATATAGCTAAGGAGTGGAATAAAGTTAAGATGAGGTTTAAACATAAGGTGGAATTTAAAAAGGGAGCTATGGTTAAGAATTGACAAGAATTATTTAGAGGGACTGACATGTTAAGGTATTGCAGAATAGGGGGAATTTCACAGAACAAGAAGAGGATCAACTGCAAAATGCTAGACAGAAAATAAGGGATTACCTTGATAATATGCATGAGTCTAGAAAGGTTGCTGTTAAGCAAATATTTTTTTTGGATAGCAACAGCAGAGCATGATGGCTCTGGCAACAGAAAGTAGAAAGGGCTGTTGCCAAACTTATGGAGTCTAAAACAAGGAAGGTAATGCGATCCTGTAGAGGTATTAGAAATATTTCATGAATTCTATGAGCGTCTGTTTAAAGCAGATCAGTATGAAAATCAAGAAAAGATATAAATGGAAATGCTTATGGAAGAATAAAATCTGCCAAGGTTAGAGGTAGAGAAGTCTCACTAACAGTTAGGGTAGGAGGAGATGAGAAAAATTGTGATGTATAACCGATTTACAGGAAAGTTCCCAGAAATAGATAGTAGTCCTGTGGAAATTTGGAAGTGAGGAGGAAAAAAAATTTGATAAATTTCTGGAAGATTTTGTTTAGCACCATTTTAAAAGGCGGAAAAGTACCAATGTCCTGAAAGAAAGCAGTGTTAGCTAGAATACCTAAATTTAGTAAAGATCCATCAGATCCAGGTTCATACAGGCCCATTTTTAATACTAAACCACAATTATAAAGTGTTCTGTCTATAATGGCTAAAAGAATGGCAGAAATGCCAAAGCTGATGGATATGGATCAGTGTGGTTTTGTGGAGGAGAGGCAAACAACTATCATTAACAGAACATTGATGATCCAGAGGAAGCAAAATGTAAGAAAATACCATTGTTGCTGGTGGGTCATGATATAGAGAAAGCCATTTGACAGAATAATCTGGGACTTTGAGTAGAGCAGTGGAAACATTTGCATTTCCTGAAAAAATAAGGTTGATTTAGAAGTATATATGGGGGATTGAAGGTGAAAATTAAAGTGGGTGGGGTCCTCTCTGATTGATTTTTCCTTGAGCAAGGGAAGGAGAACACCCTCACCTTGTTCCTTTTTATTTGCATTATATTTAGAAACATTGGCAAAGAAAATGAGGGACTCAGAAATTCAAGGATATAGTTTGTATGGTAGTCAAGAAAAGCCGTCTTTATTTGCAGATATTACTTTCTGACAAAACCAGAAAGTGACATTAGTGTTGTGGAACATTTTAAGACTGTTTCAGATCTTTTCAGGATACAAAATTAATGAAGCTAAAACAAATGCAATAGTGGTAAATTATGTACTCCTACAAAAATTGGTTCAGAAATATCCATATTTATGGGGACATGATAAAATGAAGTATTTAGCAGTATGGATTAAAATTATTCTAGTGTGGCAGCTAATAATATGTGGGAAGATGCTAAACAAAAAATACAAGAACTGAGAAAATGGAAGCTTTGTTATATGGATATGAATACTATACAAGCAGTAAAATTGTTTAGTCTCTTTACTCTTGTGCACAGGTCAGGCATACTTTCCTCAACAAGATGAGAAGTTGTGGATACAGTAAAGAGCAAAAGGACTTTATCTGGGAGGGAAAGATGGCAAGAGTCGAGTGGGATAAGCTGATTCTTCCAATAGAACAGGGCTGATTGGGTTTACCCAATTTGAAAATGTGTTTCAGAGCTACAATGTTAAGAGTCCTATATATAGCACAAGCAGAAAACTATATTTCAAAGTGGAAAGGGATGATGAAATGAGAGACAGTCAGGAAACAAGGAAAGACTGGAATTTTGGATGTAGACCTTTAAGGAGAATAATCCTACAGAATATTATATCCATAAAGTAGCAGAAAGTATTCTAAGAACCAAGCCAACATGAGACTGGGAAAAGGTGATTCTACCAATAGGGATGACTGCAATTGGGGACAAAGACAACAGGCAGGAGGCTGGAATTTTTTGGAGAAAACTGGCAGAGGAACCAAGGTATTGTGAGCAAATAATTAGATAGGGAAATATGAATAGGAAGAAGCCAAGGTAGGGAAATATGAATAGGAAGAAGCCATGAATTTATTTGGACTGCAGATTAGATATTGCCTTCCTTATCTGGGATTGATGTCGGAGTCTAGGCAAAGAAAGAAATGAGAGGGCATCCTAAATGGAAAACTGGCACTGGTAGAGTTTTTTTTGTAGAATCAAGAATGGAATCTGGCATTTAAGAAGGAATAATTAGTAGAGCATATAAGATATTGCATAACTATGAGAATCAGAGGAGGTTTGAAAGAATTGGGAAGAGAGATTGGATAAGCAATTCACAAACAATGGGAGGATATATGTAGGTCCCCCAAATGTGCAACAAAATCTAGACGATTTAGGATTACTGCCTGGAAATGTTTGCATAGATATTTTTATACCCCAAGTAGACTCCAGATAATTTTTCCTCAGGCAGACAGCAAATATTAGAGGTATGAAGGGGAGGAAAGAGGTAAATGGGAACACATTTTCTAGGAATGCAGTGAGTTGGTGGACTTTAAGGATTGCCTGCAGGATTCACTGCTAGAGATGCTGGGCAGGCAGATTGGTCTGACAAGTGAGATGATTTTTTATTGGCTATAATGCAGAATCTGAATTGCCTAGACATAGTAAGGGCTTGCTTTGGCTAATAATGATGACTGCAAAAAAAAAGCAATTACTAGAAAATGGAAATCAAAATCCAAACTAACTATACTTCAAGTAGTGAATATAGTAACAGAGTTAAAAATGGAACTGAGATCTTTAGAAAAGGGTAGGAGCAAACTACATAGGATAAAATGGGAATTATGGGAACAATACATACAAGGGAAGAATGAGACTTAAAAGGCAGCAGGACTTAAATGAACTATGTAATGTCTGACTGAAAAAAGATTGGGTAGATTATAAGTGATAATCTTTGCAATTGGGTAGAATATAAGTGCTAATGTTTGCAACTAGGAGTGCATCAGTCTGGTTTGTGATGTAAAATGCTTGCACCTAGGATTGTCTGTTTGTTTCTTTCATTTATATAAATGTATGCTTTATGTAGTAAGTGGTTTTAATAAAGATGATTCCTTGGAGAAAGACAGGAATTGAATAATTTATGTAATGTTGCTTAAGTTATATGATAAGTAAAATGTAATGTCAATTATAGTATGATTTACTTTAATATGAATGTAAATTTGTCTATCTCAAGTGAATATTCAATAAAGGCATTTGGGGAGAAATATCTGATCACATTAAGGTGTTTCACTTTAATGCCAAAATTCTAAACAATAAGTTGCCAGATCATGAGGCACCCTTTCATTTGGGAAACATCTGTCTACATGGTTACTGACATGCATCTTAAATGTAAAGACAGCTGTCCTGAATACCAGGATTGTGCACTTTTTATGTCTTGGGCCCAATGGCAACTGCAGTGGATTCATCCTATTTGTCAAGGAACATATTTCCATGTAGATCTCTATGAAATCACAAACTGAAGTCATTGAACAGCAGAAGTCTAGGTAGGATTATCAACTGATAGCTTATTGCAAAACACCTTTGTTGTCCCCTTATGACCACGTAAGATCCATCAGTATTTTAAATCTCCCCACTGGCAAAAACATCCTTGCTTTGGGAGAGTTTACCCTTCAGTAAAGTGGAAAACTCAATATCTGCAATGTAGGATATGCCTCAAAATTCCTAGACTTAAATATTCCCTTGAGCTGCTGGTAAATAAGTCTATTGAAGGATGCAACATTCTTGACCTGATAATTACAAATATGGTTGCCTCCTGCAGTACTCCTCTCGTGTTCTCATTCCCCAGAGAAATCTAACCATCAACATATTACCTTCTCCTTTAAATGTTCACAGCAAACACCAGAGAATGTAAGGAATACAAACATGCCGTAGTCAACCTATTTGACCAAAATATCAAAATTTAGTTATGAATGTAACTCGCCTGACCTTAATGTGCCAAGCTTTGAGGAATTCTATATCCATGTAGAAAAATGTATAATGCACACTCTACCAAAACCAGGTATGGAAAATTCAAACAAACTACCCTGGTGGTTGACTGCCATAAATAAACTATAAAGCAAAAGAAAAAATACTTAAATTTAATGGATCCAAAACTTATATCAAGGATATCAAAAGCAATATCGCCAAAATAAAAACACTATCGGGTTCATTAAAGGAGCCCATGAGCTTAGTATGGCCTCTGAAGCTAAAGATAATTACAAATCCTTTGGATATGTTAGAAAACTGAACAAATAATCCTTGTATTGCCAAGAACTTTCTCATAATGGAATCTCTTTTTTCTGACCCGTGACCTTGCCAAAATATTGGCGAACAAATTAAGTGCCAACTTCGTCCTTGTGACTTTTCAAAGTCACAAAACATCCTGAATACCTTACTCCCCAAGTTATCTTTAAAGATAACATAGTGAAAGGTCTGACCTTGAGCTAACATGCTTCCATGGGACATGACAAAGTACTTTGCTTAACAGTTTTCTGCATGTCCTTGCAGATACACTAATTGTTAAACTTAAGTTTAGGTACTGTTTTATCCCTGATGAATGTGGTGCCACAGTAGTGCTGCCCTAACATAAGGGTGGCTTTACAACTGACCTAGGTAATAGCACTAGCAGCTTTATAAGTGTTCTCTGCAAAGCCATCAAATATATTACAGCTAACCTTAACTTTTAACTTAATATAGCAGTAATCATTTTAGATTTGATCCTAACAGTTTGGCTTTGCATAGAGCTGTTATCATCAACTGAATCTGGTAAGTATATTCAAAAGGGACATGGAGGCTATAGATGAAGACCTGGCCAAGGCCTTGAACACCCTTCCCCATGTTTGCATTACACCAAAGCTAAATGCTTTAAAATTGATCCACTTGGTAAGATGGAAAGCACATCTGCTAAAATGCAGAACCCACACTGTTTGAATTATAGGTACACTGCTGGAAAGTATGAATATGGACAGTGGTGGTTGTCAGGGCTCAGTTGGGTAGGTGGGACCTCACATTTGCTTAATTTCATATCTCCAAAACAAGAACCAAGATATCTGGCTAGCAGTTTACGCATAATTGCAAACTGGAGAGGAAGGATGTTAAGTAATCTTATGACACCCAAACTTTGCAAACAAAAATATATATATATACCTAGTAAACTATTGGTGAACTAAAAATGGACTTAATAAATGCTAAAAAATGTAGTATCACATTTGGTAGACAACAGCTCCCCATATATATAAACAATACACCTATACAAAAGAAAAATGTACTTGGGGACTTGGCTCCTAGGTTGATGGTACTTTCTTTTGATCATTAGGTAAAATTGTTGTTAGGAAATCCTTAATCCAGCTAATTGCCAAATGAATATCTTCAGGGTCTAAATTGCCACTGATCAGGTCAGTCATAAAGCATATTACCCGCTTTGGACTGTATATTAGCAAATGTAAAAAAATGGACCACAAAGTTTCCTAACCATAAAGGTTATAGACCTAACTTCCCTGAAGTACCAAGAGGCTGGAAATTCTCTCACTTCATGGTTTTGTAGATATTGAGGGAAGATGTTTGTCTTACTGCAGCATTATATACCCAATTGTCTTGGATGGTCTGTTG
Source organism: Protopterus annectens (assembly GCF_019279795.1). Lineage (NCBI taxonomy): Eukaryota > Metazoa > Chordata > Ceratodontiformes > Protopteridae > Protopterus > Protopterus annectens. The sequence goes on from NC_056743.1 coordinate 109,449,620, forward strand.
TCCAGTATGAAGAACTTGTACCTTCTGCAAAGTAAAACATGTTGGAAGGACAGATCTATAACACAGTGCCTCCCAAACCTGTGGATTAAATGTCCTTGCATGTTAAGCCGTCTTCCTTTAAACATAAATTGGATAACTTGATGGTATCCACAAAATTAGTATTGAATTGACTTGTATGGCCTTCCAAAAATTATGTGCAGCCTGAAGGAGGGTACAAAGGCCAACATGGCCATATAACTGTGGCATTGGGGTATTTATGGATGTAGTCTACATTTTCTAAAGTTCAGCCTTTCAGGGAAGAGCAGTGGGGCTCTTTTACTAGACACATATAACATGTGATGCATTTATCCATGTGTATCCTTGCTGTACAAATAAAAATATATACTGTCAGGATCTGTGAACTGCTACAGTACAAAACTATAATAAGTGTATTATTCCTGTCTGATTTAAAGTTAAATAGAAAAGATCCTAAGGGAGTGATATGCTTTATTCAAGTCACAGCAATATTTGCTGGAGACTGGAAGACGACCTGCGCAAACTCCACCACGTGAAAATGGGCAGGTAAATAGACTTCTTCCCTATTTATTTATTGTTACTTATTACTGTTACCACGTTTTGGACTGCAGATGTTAATATAATTTATTTGGAGGGGGTGAACAGTGGTGTTTTAACAGCCACATCAAAAAGGAAAAGACAGCCAAAGTCAGTCACCAGTAGAGTCTAAAACCCACCGAGTAATACTGGCAGTCTATCGATCCTTTAAATGAAGGAACAAGGCATGCTCAAGAACACAATCAGGCGTTTTAAGACTACTGTGTTTACTAGCTTGTTAGTACAGATGCATACAAATAGCACACAGCAAAAGACCAGTGGAGTTGAGCTTGCCTTTTCTAAGTAAACACCTATGTTAGTTCGGCGCTACAGAGGCTGACTGAAATGTGAGTCCGTTTCCAGGGTTAAAATATTGTTTTCCAGGCTGTTTCAAGAATGACACCTCTATATAATGCTCTTGTTGCTATGTGACTGCAAGGGAGCCGTTGCCAGAGGGAACGGGGATTATCATGTGAAATTAGACAAAAGCTTTAGTTACTGAAAGCTGACGAAATTACCTTCCATATGGTGAAATAACTGCAACTGTTCAGCGGCTGACCATCACTGAAGGTTACACTGCTCAAAAGTCATCGAAATCAATTAGTTGGTTCCCACTAGTTTCTGAAACCAGTTAATACTTGGTAAATGATTTTGAAATAACTGGATGAACAAGTTTCTCTTGGTGTTAACCTTCTTTCACATAAAATAGCAGGATTTGTTCCCTTTTAGAAACACCACAGTGTTACAAACGAAAGGAGTTTAATGTATTGCCCTTCAAGAACATGTTATAAATTGTTTCTGTTTCTGCTATGTCTCCCGTAAGTTTCCTTCTATATCTAGAGGAATGTCAAAAATATTTTTCTACTAATACAGTAGAGTATTTAACAATCTTATGCTATCCTATTAAGAGCGCCGCTGTTCAAATTAGGATAGCCAAGCCTGAAAAACGGACCTTACTGTGCGTGTGTGTGTGTGTGTGTGTGTGGGGGGGGGGGGGGGGGGGGGGTTGACTAATGCTTCTCGGACCTTAATGCCAAACTAAGCACTGCCCTTAACCGTTCCAACCCTGCTGTTAAATTTCTCGCCTGTACTTGCAAGTCTTTTAATCTAACAGGTGGAATGTGAGATTCTGCTTTTCAAACCTTTCCAACCCGCAAAGGACATCCAGTGGGTCTACGAACATCCCGAAAACTGGGATGGTTGTACCCAGTTTGCCTGATTTAGCAATTCATAATTACCAGTTTTAGAGCTTGCTATTATGAAAAGGTTGTCCATCACAGATGTCTTAAAAAGCAAATAGCGTGCCTGTTACTGTGTAGGTACAACACAGCCCTTTGCTTGTGGTACTAATCGCGATGCCTGTCATAGTCAAAATGAAGAACTGAAGCCCTCCTGGTGGGGATTCTGCTACTCCGTCATCTTTTGATAAAGAATCGTAAAATATGTACAACTGTGTATTTCATTGCTAGTGGTGTCAAAATGTTTTAAAGATGGAAATTATAAAGAATGCTAGCAGCCGCACTTCTCAGCCTCCCTTCGACAACAGGTGCAACAGAGTCATGAGAGAATCAGGAGAAATCTTTTTTTCTCTCTCTCTCAGTAGTAAATAAAACAAGTATGTAACGTAATATTTCGTAAGCATGTTTTTCTTCTGGTTGTGAAAATTCAGTCAGACTAGCAGGGGGCATGCTGTGGAATGTCGCAGGCTTGTTTATCTCTCAACCCTTCAAAAAACGTTTGGCACTTGGAATTACACAGACTGACACGGTCAAGCTTGCGATTAGAAGCGCAGAACTGTTGACAGGAGTGCATTAATATGCGCACTGTTGATGGGTTACATGTCATATAGTATTGCGGACTTCTTAAAATTTGCACTGAAGATTATAGAGCATAACCTCACAAGTGTACCTCATTGAGGAACACCCATCGTTTTCACTCTTGGTCCACGTCCCTCACAGTTGCACATTGAAAGGCTTTGTCACCCATTCAATGTTAACTCTAACAGATACCTATGGTAAATAATGCTAAATCATATTAATTCATTAACAGAATGCTTGTACATGTAAAGTAACACATTTTACCACCATGTGAGCTTCTTGGTTGAAGCTGTTAGTAAGTGTGCTTTATTTTGCCCATTTGATTCACAGTATGAAATGGTGTCTCCATATTTTTGAGATGGAAGTTTGCAAGCTATGGTGTAGAACCATGCCTTGCTTGAAAGCATTTCCTTTATTTGAGAGGTGAAATGAGTGACCAGCATTAAAATGCAACCGCTTAGAGATCATGCCTACAGGTAGAATATTAGAGCACACAAAACGTAGCTTGTTCAGACCTATATATAGACTATGAACGATGCTCTTAGGATTCAGATCGAGGTCACTTGTTTCACATTTCAGTTGGTCAATTTCTGTATTTCATTTAATCAGCTAAATTGATCGGTATTGCCACTGGTAATCCACATGCACAGTGGGCTGCTAGCAATAGGCAGTGGAAACCAATCCACGCATAGTTCTTTCTGCCAGTTCATTTTGCTGTACTCTGCCGTACTGTATTTAAGAAAACGCGTACTAGTCGACAAATCGGTTTAAGTTTGCTAGTTTAAAAATGCGTACGGATTGTAGGAGGTGAAACGCCACTGAATCTGTAAAATTGCAGCTGGACTTAAGTCAGAGCACCCACGTACATTACACCTATTCTACGTAACCAAAGTGCGGTTACAATTACCCCTTGGAGGTTTCAGCATACAGTAGCTGAAAATGCTGCTAAACTGTTGTCCACTGCTGATAGGGCATACCATGCCTCTCATCTGTCCCTGATTATTCAGGCACACCCCTGGTTTTGGCTCAAATATTAGCTCTGCCCCCCTTAATCCCAACAAAACCTAATGACCTTTGGAGAAAAGTGGTGAGTTGCACTTAATTAAAAATAATTTGAGTTAGACTTTACAATGCATATTAATTCACATTATCTTCTGTCGATGTGTAAAGGTGAAAGTACAAATATTTAAAAAAAAATGTCCTTGATTATTTCTGGATTGTCCCTGTCTCTCCCTAATTGGTTGAGAGCCATGGGACATACTCCGCTGTTCTATAACTCGCCGCTCAAAGGGTATACTAGCAGCTGATGCGCTGTTCTATATCCCAGTGCTGAAAATGCATAGTACAACACGGGTGCGCTGTTCTACATCCAAGTGCTGATTTTTTTCCTTTCTTACGACTCAAGACATAATGTCCTGACACTAAAATGATGGCACCTAATGCAAGTCCACTGGTATGATTGCTGGTCTCTGTTTGCCGGCGTTAAATATATTCGCCTAATTCCAGTTTGATTATCGCAACAGTTACAGCTTAGTTGAATTTATTATTATGTTCATTAGGAGATAAACTAAGGACTATCAATACACATGTTGAGCCTTCCGAAAAATTTGTTTGAAAGGAAACGAAAATAGATTATGAGTTCCAGAAATCATACAGTATGATGCCATGCTGTGCACTGCTTACTTGATCAAACACTAGCTGTCCTGTTTTCTTTGTATTTATAGGTCTTTGTTGATCTGCTGAAAATGTATAGTATTGTGTCGCTTTCTACCACCCCCTACATCATGATTTTGACACTAAAGTTTCTTAATCCAGGCTGCTTTACTGGTTTTTTTGCAGTCTTTGTGACAACTGGCTGCAGCAGAAAACTGTACATTGTGCAAAATATTGCGAATATATATGTATAATTTATATATATATATATATATCATTTTTATATATTATTTTTTAATCGAATTATTTTTTCTCTCAAAGTACATTGCACTTGCGTTAAGGTTGCAAAGCTTGTGGATATGGGGACGCCTCATACACTGCAATTCAGTGAACTAATTTTCTCTACTCTGACAACGTTAGTATAAGAGTCCAGGTTTAATGAGAAATCTGGATCACAAAGGATATTATTGCAGCTCCCTGGCGATTGGCTGCATCTGCATGACATCACCTTCCCCGGGCGCCTCAGTACGCCTTCGGTGCACGAAAAAAGTCTGATCTTGGTAAATCGGAGACGCATTTGGTGTGCTTTGCTTGTTGGTAAATGCCTTGAAGAAAATGTGAACTCAACTCGTGGACCGTTCTCGACTAAAATGGTTCTTCAGTGTGGAGAGCACGCCAAACTTAAGAAAATACCCTTGTCTGTCGAAGCTGAACCAAAGCAAGCTTTGGAAAAAGGAAGGTGCACATAGAAAAAAAAAAAGATGACAGATTTGATGGAATGGTACTATATTTTAACGTGCGTTCTTAAAAACAAGACTATACGCAGGCGATGCAACATGGATTTTAATAATGCAAGAGATGAGGGGAACTTGACTGGTAAGTTTTAGTCTGTTATATGCATTACTGAATGTTGACGTTGAACTTCTACAAGGACCGTCTGGTCAGCTGGTTAAGAGCCCGATCTGTATAATAATTGATGCCGGTTGTCTTGCAGAGTTACACCTGAGGTCTGCTGTTCCCACAAGTTCTCTTTATTCTTTCTCCAAAAATGTTGCATAACTTTTCAACCGTGCTTAGGACTACCGATAAGGGGCAATGGTAAACCTAAGATATAGCTCCAATGACACGGAATATCCTACTTTAATACATTTCCTACCTGGGTACATTTGACATGCTCTACTTTTCGGGATGATAGTAAGTAACTTGAAGAACGCCGAGAAGTGCGGTCTTATAGTGCACCTAAAACCTCAGCGAAAGTAACTGTTCTACTAAGATTAAGTCCAGACTTTTGTCAACAAGGAGTAGCCGGCGATGACTCTGGTAAGAGTGACCCTGCGAGTAGTCCCAAACTATTTTGCTTTTCTTTTGTGATTTCCATCATTTGAATTCAGAACAAAATCTCTGCGTTTTACTAATGTTACAACTCTGTACTGAACGTAGAAAATTATTTGAGTAGCTTTCACTGGATCACTTAGATTGGAGCTGGACTTTACTACAGTGTGATTTTTTAGCTTCAGACGATCTAGTAAGCTACTAAGACTGACTCTCATACATAAGCACGCACTTTATATACTTGGGTGTGTGTATATATATATATATATATATATATATATATATATATATATTACTGTCTTGTCTCTAATTATATCTAATTATATATCCACGCAGATGTGAGTGGATGTGTAGATACGTGGCACACACACACGCTACAGGAAGGTAGGTATACCTGTGAGTAGAGAAAGACACACACACACCCTGTGTGCATTTACACATCATTACATAGTACCACACATTAAATTTCATACTTAGCCAGTGGACCTTGGCTTAAACAAGGGTTTAGCATACTTTTAGTAGTAAGTGATCCTTTTGGCAACGTTTCACTAAAACAATTGTGGTACTTTCCTTGGTATGACATTTCCATGATAAAGGGTAGATAACTGTACAGTTATCCACCTTTAAAGGCTTCAGTTAATGACAGAAAGTAAGATATAGATTTCAAAGGGGGAGAGATTTATAATGCCTTCACCAAACAACTGCTTCACTTCTCATTAGTTGTAATAAGATTGTGAATCTATTGCAAGATGATATATGGTTGTTTTCTCATTTGTTAAATATGAAGGGGTCTGCTTTCATTTTGTAAGCAATGCTGCAGATTGAAGTAGTTTTGTATCTTTTCGGTAGAATTCAAATGTGCCCTTAAAAGTAGTACAAATAAAATAATTACTCACTGCATACACATGCTAGAGCTTCACTTACTACTTTTAACTTTGAGTGTCCCAATTTAATATATAATAACTGTAAGATATTCTGCATCCTCTGTCACAAAAAAAAAGAAAAATGCACAAATAACATATCTTAGTGCATATTTACTGTAAAATAAGGCAGCATAAAGACTACTTACCCAGCTGGTATTAACAGACCCGTCTCTCAAACTTTAAACTTGCACAATAAATGTACTGCCTGTGTACAGCAGAAAAGATGCTTCCTATATTTCATTGTTTTTAGAAGTTGTTGATATCAAGTAAAATGTAATTTGATCTTACAAAATGTGCATATATTACAGATGCACAGGGCACACACAAATGTGCTGCACATTAACATCCACACACAAAACACACATCCCTTGTCCTCCATGACGCACAATGCTAGAGTGCATTTTGTAACCATAATATCAAACACATGTTGCAAGAGAAATTCTCCTATGGAATTAAATGTTTCTGAAACTATTTTTTAAGTTAGTTAAAAACTTTCAAATTCTGTTGATACTTTGTTGGTGATAATTGTAACAAGTTTAGTACCTTTAGTTCGTACTGCGTCTGCACTTGGACATAGTGGCCAGTTGCATTCTTCCTATTGATCTTGCCGTTTCATGCAATGTGTGTGTGTGTGTGTGTGTGTGTGTGTAGGAGCTGAAAACATTTTTTGACAAGACCTTGGGAACCACACTGAAACTTGTTTAAAGATAAGTTGTATATCCAATGTCCTTCAGTTAGTGAGCATGAAACATTCCATAATACAAACAATGGTGTGGAGTTCAGGCAATAGTAACTTTAATTTTTATTTAATATCATTGTTAACTCTAATAACAGCTAGTGTCTGCAATAAATGAAAAAAATATCAATTTAATGATTGGTATGCAGGCATATATCTGTTAATGGGTTTATCATGGTATTTTTATTTTTGTATGAAAATAAATACTCTGCAAATAGGACCATGTGCTGAAGATCACTGTTAATAAGGTAATGGTAATAATAAGTGAAATGCTTATAACACAGGTTTTCATTTAGTGACATCAGAATGTAATAGTATGAAATGTATATAGCAGTTAATGGAGATAAAGTAGAGAAATGTCTAAGGAAGCAAAGTAGGTATAGAAAGATCTAAAGGGTAAGGGTATAGAAAGATCTAAAGGGTAAGGGGACTTGAAGTATGTTGAGATGAAAAATGACAGATATTTTGCTAGATGAATACAATTTGGGACTAAAGGAATGAAATGTAACTGCTTGGGAAGAGTTCAAATAATTTAGATGTACAGATATACTGAAAAGTTTATATAACAATTTGAGCAGAAATTTTATAGCAAAAGACAAATGGGAGAATGACGTACTAGCTGTACAAAAGCATGCTTAAACAGATGGTGTAAGCATTTAGTAGATTGTTCAGCAAGAAGCTTCCTTTCAACCAGTTTTCATTATTTATTTAGTATTGTGCTTTGCAGAAATGACTGGTAAACAATGCATTGATAAGGTTCATCCAAGCTCATATACGAGAGGGAATAGAGTTTTAATTATCAGACTTTTAGTGTGATCTCCGATAGGGAGAAGAATGTGGTCCTCTTCTTTGGGTGCTGATTGAAATCTTCAGGTGCTTAATGTGTTTGACACCCAAAGTAATAATCCCCAACACTGGTTTCTGCTTTCAGGATCCAGGTTAGTAAGGTACTGTTGACTGATGGCTTCATTTTGTCTCAAAATTTTGTAAAAAAACAAATCAGGAGTAGGCCCCTTACACAAACTTAATTTGAGATGCATGTGTTTACCTAAAAAAAACTTATGCATGACCATTCATTCTTGGTGCATATATTTTTTATGAGTATGTATGTGTGTGTATGGGAGCTGGTATGGACAAGGCATTCTTGACAAACTTACTGACAAAACATGCTTTACTTAAAGACAAAATCCATATGTTAAATTCCCTTCTTTGTAAAAAGCGAGTATGAAGCATTCCATAAGAAAGTAACTATTATTTGTGTTACTTTATTACAGCCAATGTTCAGGGGCAGCATTTGGCATTCACAGTTTTTCTTTTCAAGATATGAATTCAGTCCATTATTTTTGAAGATGGTGAAACAAAACAAAAAAAAACTTTAAAAAAGCACAAGTGTTTTCTTAAATGGAGTTAATCACATGTACCCTTTCTCAGAATACAAATCAATACAGCTTAGATGGAAAAAAAATCAGTAAAGATATTTCAAACACAAGTCTTAAAGTGTAAGGTTTCTTTAGTTGCCATGCTCTCCACTTTACTCATAATTTTTCATGTTTTAGAAATAGATTTCATTAAAAACTAGTCTACTTTTACAAGCAACATCCATGAAAGTGAATTTAGTCTCATGTCAATTTGCACAGTGTATTAAACATTGTTTCAGAAATGTCCATTTTCTCAAAAGCATAGTAATAGTGACATTTTAGTACAATAACTGCATACCGTAGACATAGTTTGCAATGACTTTTATATCTTTGAAAGACCATTTTCTCCTGCTTTAACTCAGCTTAAGAGGAACTATATTTCAAAACAGACCTTTTGAACAATGTATCATCTTTATATCCAAAATACTGCCTGGGGCAGTTTACTCAACATGTTAACTAAAGCTTTAGCCTACTTCCAGAATTATGGTTCTAGGATATAATGGATTGAAATACCCTTTAGTAGTACAATGACAACATATATTAAGGAAATCAAAAGCAGCTTTGATGGCTAAACTAGAGTCATACTTGAAGTACGGAATCAGTGAAAACTAGATAATGCAGAATATTCTGTGCATGTAGAACTACAATAATTTAATCCTTGTTTTTCACAAATTGTTTATGAAGTTTTGTTCACTATTATAGTAAGTATAAACGTAATCCAGTTTTCCATGGAAAAATAAATAAGATGGTGACTGAAGTTTTATTTAGGAATGCAGAAGTCATTCATAGAATTTAATGTAAGCTCTAGGCGACTTATCTTCCATGGAAGCTGTTTAGTTTCAGTACAATGTATTTGTGCAGCTGACCATCTAAATTGATTTGCTTGTATATTTCTGTTAATTAACTGTACATTGTTTTTAAAGTATATGGACTTCAGTCATTCTAACTAATCACAGCCCAGGATATGGCTTTCATGTATTAGATAATAAGCAAAATGAAATTAGTGAAACATAATGAAATTGCTTCCTTTTCAAGCAAAATGTCAGAAATGAAAAATGCCATGCACCAGTAAAGAAATCTTACCATATGTAGTATCTAGAAAATAATTCTGTTAATGTATTTCTACTGAAAAAAATAAGCAGGTTGAATGCTTATCTTTGATGTGACATACAAGCCAGATAGAAAAGATTAAGCACATTCATAATTGTTTATATTAAAGGGTATGTACACTAGTAATAGGTGGTCATAAGTGAGCTGAAGCACAAGGTGATCCAGTGTGGTTCTATACTAAAATGCAGGCTTCCAATAGTCTGATCAGCTAAAGATCACTTTCAAGATCAGATTTAAATATATTTACTTCATGGCCACTCATTCAAAAAGACATTTATTCTTAGTGGGCTTATCGGGTTAACAAATGAAATGGAATTCAAAATAAAAAAGTAGGGCACTGTGGATAATGTATACAAAGTCTAAGTATCCATTAAGTGCTGCACAGAGCCAGAGGATGTTCTTGCCAGAATATTTGTACCTTTTCTGTACTTCAGTGATCGTTATCGACCTTGTATACCCAATGCATGTTCATGTAATGTACAGTAAAAGCAACAGATGTAATTAAAAATTACTGCACAAGGCAAATACTGAAGTTCAAGATCCAACAATGGAAAACAAAGTAACTGCAATATCAAATGTTAGCAGTGACTGAAAGAAAATATATGATGGGAGTTGCACACCTCAGTTTTATTGAATTGGCATCTTTTGAGATTTGTAGAACATGGGGGGTTGTTTCTTGCTGACACATTCAAAAGATTTTCATTGTTTTGTAGGTGCAAGATGTGAATCAATGTTTTTTTTTAATGAAGGGGTGATGGCATTAAAATAGTAGGGTCTGTGATTCTTCAATGCACCTTTTTCTAGTAGTCAGTGATGTGGAAGGCAGTCTCCTACCAATCTGAAAAGGATAGAGGTAGTAAAATGTGACAGTTAAAGGGCACTAGAACACTGATGTATGGTTAGGTCAACATGAGAAAATTGGGTATTAGTTTTTATAGATGGATCTGCTCAGACTACAGAATTTAGGTATATGTGTAAGATTAATTGAAATATTTTTTCAGATGAAATTTTCAGTAGAGTAACTCTTATTTTTTCATCTTGTCCTAGAGCTGGCTGCATTAATTTGGAATGCATAGGAACTTTGTCTCTTGTGCAAATTTCTAGATGAAATCAAAACACCTGCAACACTTAAATAAATGCAGAGATGTAGTACTGGTCTGCTAAAAGGTCACAAGACTTAAGTGAAGATAAGCATCCAGGAATGTAAAATTCAAAATCCATTTACCAAAGAATCTTAGAGGTTTTAGCCACTTTAAGCAGAACATTTCTACACTGTGCAGTTTTAGATGCTTTGCCAGTTTGGGTTTTATAGGGAACATCTCTGTTTCAAAATTTCTGTTTCATGTTCTTTTCCTTAAACAGTTGTACTCTGCCACCTAAAATTACATATTACAGCTGTGAGATTCAAATACCATTAAGTGGTTTCTGTGTATAAAACACACACAAGATATAATGTGATATGAGCTTTTCTTTTAGAATTCTCGACCATGCAGATAGTAGGGGTTAAAATAAAAGTGCCACATGGCAAGCCAGAAGGCATCTTTCAATCATTTGATAACTAGATGTTGCCTGGCAGAATGACTGATAGCAAAGTCTTTTCTTTCTAAAACATCATGGGTTGACTAGCTAAATGAATTAATCAGAAGAATTTGCATAAATAGATTAAGCTGGCTGTGCTGAACATAGAATATGCCAAGGTCTTGAAGGGCTTCTGAAATGAATATCTTGCTGAGAACATGACACTGGTTGGCACTTACAAAAATGTTTTCACTGTAAACCTAGTAATAGTGCAGTGTTAACACATGCCCCCTGTCATCTAATACCTGTCTACAAAGAAGCATACTTATTCTGGGTAAATAGCTAAAGGAATAGATATACAAACAAATACATATTCTGATTTTGCAAGATCTTCTCCTATTAGCACTGTTCTTTTCATTTATTTTTGGAAACCCACTAGGTCTAAACTGTTTTGCAAGTCCTAAATTCATTAAAATCAGAATCCCAAATGTGCAATAAATGAAGACAATCCATGTTGCACATATTGGTCATTTTTAATCCATTTTAGTTTATCCCTTAGCCCCACCCACAGTGCTCTTAGGGGGTCACTGAAAGTGTTGCATTTTGGGCAAGGATTATGATCTACAAAGAGCTGAATACAATATCTATATAATAGTCTACATTGTACACTGTAATGAATGCATTTGATGGTTGTAAATTGTTTAGTTGTTCTCCACCTCCACATACAATGTTCTGTGAAGGCCATTGGAAAGTTTTGCATTCATGTGCATTGATCCTATCTAGTGATATATAGGGAGGAAAATAAATGTGTTTATCTAGTAATACATAACAGACTTCTCTAAATTGTGATATTTTATTGCCGAGAGACAACTTTAAGATTTCATCAAACAAAGCTATAACTATGACCGTCTTATTGTTGCCATTAACTGTACATAGTGTATGAAACTGTGCAAAACATTATTCACAATTTAGGGCTCACTTTACCATGTGGTCCATTTTTGCTGTCGTTTGTGACAGCGTACTGAATTGCTGCAATGTATGTACCTGGTCTATATTACCTAATTGAAACGGCTAAACATCAAACCCTGTTTCATCGACCATTAAACATCAAACTGCCATTTAAGCGAATGGCCAAATAAGAGACCCCCCCAGGGAAAAAAATTGCTTGGCCAACCAGAAATAACACACTACCGCAAACATTGCAAAGTGGGGGGGTGTGCCCCCCACACGCTCACAAACTAAATATGCCAACCCAAAGATCACACTATAGTGGGGAAAAAGGGCAAATTCATGACAGCTAAGCATTTTTTTTCCTTAGGAAAAAAAAACACTGAATTGGCTGTTCACATAAATGGTAGTTTGGTGTTTAGTGTTAAATGTTTAGCCATTTCAATTAGGTAATGTATATCACTGTGTACCATGGTCTGATGCATTATTGATACTAAGTAGCATCTGTGGCATCAGCACTGAGCATCTGCAATGGTATCAACCACTTTACATTAGAATGCATTTGCATCATCCATCTGTGTTTGCGACTCATAATGCA